>NW_027451278.1:0-39509 GCF_964194025.1 Convolutriloba macropyga | reverse complement strand
CATTGAATTTGTCTTAACAAGAGACAGGGAGCTGGACAATTATTTGGGTGCTGTAAACCGTGTGTTCATATGAAACGTTACTCGAGTGATTACAATTTTTCGTGACATAAATTTAATGAGGTAAAGAAGTGATTTTTATCAAAAAGTTTTTAAAGTTTTGAATGTACATACAGTTTAAATGGACCTACAGGACAGCTATAATTATTCAATTGGTTAATGAAACTACAAAGAGACATAAGATCTGGGGACATCCAAAAATTTAAAGCGTTTTGCAAACTTCTATGAGATGGTGTGCTCCAAATCAATATGGGCCTACTCGCAATTTACGCCTTTACTGTCTAAAGTGAAAAAGATACCACGCGATTTAGCGAGCGAATAGACGAGATTGTGCAATCCGCGAGTTCACCAACTCTAGCTGCAACAGACATAAATCTAAATGATTTCCCAGACCTCGAAACCATCTGCAAAAAACACATCCCTACCCTAAGGTTTATTCCTGTAAAGGTTCGGGTGAGATGGTCAGAATTACTAACATCCGTTATCGATTCTTGCATTTCACACGCGCAATCGTTAGAGAATTAGAAAAAGCTCTTTGCAATTAGCAAATGTGTTCTACTCGCGTCTAATCGTGGCGGTAAGAAACACAAGCAGCAGCAAGAGAAACAGTTGTTGAGCAGACATGAGCGATGGAAATCAGGTGATTATGCTGCACTGTGGTTTGAGGCGGCCTCAATGAAGCAGTCAAATAAAACTAGCAATGAGTCAATAGACGCCTTAGCAAGCCGCGCGAAATCTTTTTGCCTGCAGGGGCAGTTTGGGAGGGCAGCGAAAGTTCTGTCTTCTGACGGCGTCGCACCTGACAATGCTGGAACGTTGAATGAACTTAAAAAGCTCCACCCTCAGGAAAAGCAACCTGATCCCCAATTTGATCAAGATTCTAACACGAACGCATTTCAATTTGACGAGGCATCAGTATTCTCCCAAATCGAGTCGTTCTCCAAATTTTCTGCAGCTGGGCCGTCAAAAAAGTATCCCGAGCATCTGCTGCATGCGGTAAACTGTGGTGCCCCTGATCAGTCAAAGCGAGCAATCACTATTTTAACGAAATTCGTCAACTTGGCCAGCAGGGGTCAGCTTCCCGAATTCTTTGCTCCTATACTATGTACTGCAGCACTAACTGCATTGAAAAAGTTGAAAGGTGGGGTTCGTCCTATCGCTGTTGGGGAAGTCATTCGACGTCTTATTGCTAAATGCATAGCTGGTGAAGCGAATTCAGAAGCTGCTGATCTATTTAACGCAAAATAATTGGGAGTAGCAGTCAGGGGTGGTGCTGAGGGGATAGTACACGCAACAAGAGTTTCCTTTGAAAAACTGCAAAAATCAAAAAACTCCGGAATATTGCAGATTGATTTCCAAAATGCCTTCAATTCGGTAAAAAGAAGCAAGGTTTTGGAAGCAGTTGCAAAATTTTTACCTAGTGTTGCCCCTTTTGCGACATTTTGCTACTTACAACACAGTCATTTGCATTTTAACAACACATACTTAAGTAGCCAATCGGGAGTTCAACAAGGGGATCCGCTTTTGTTTTCACTAGCTCTGTGGCCAATCATTGAGGAAATTTAAAAAAAGATACCAAATCTAGACAGCATAATTGGTATTTGGATGATGGCGTCCTTGCTGGTACTCACCAACAACTTTGCACAGCTTTGAATTTGTTGACAAATTTGGGTGAAGGATGCGGTTTAGAGCTCAGAATAGAAAAATGTGAGCTTTGGTCACCCGTTGATCTGAACGCTGTAGACAACAGAGTAAAGAGAAATAGCAAAGAAGGACTTGAGATCTTGGGCGCTGCCATCGGCAATACCAGCTTTGTTGCTGCATCTTTGAGAAAAAAAGTCAATAAAATAGAAAAACTACTCGAAAACCTGGCGTATCTAGATGACCCACATTGCGCGCTTGGAATTCTTCGAAGCTGTCTTGGTGCCCCAAAGATGGTATATTCCCCGCGATGTAACACTCCATCTGAAGAATCCTTTTTTTTGCAGGATTTTGACAATCTTCAGAGAACAACATTTGAGAATATGTTAGGCACCATTATAAGTGACAGCGGTTGGAAGCAGGCTTGTCGACCAATAAACAAAACTGGCGTTGGTATTAGACAAGCAGTTGACCAATTGAAAGCGGCGTTTGTGGGGTCAGTATCACAGCCAGACGCTTTAGTTGAACAAATAACCGGTGAGAAAATTACAGACAACCAAATTTTCAAAGAAACAGTAGAAGAACTGCAGAATCTAGAAATTAGCCAATATACACAACACAAGATCCAGGAGGCACTTGACGATGCTGCTTTTTCTGACCTTCTTGGTAATCAGATTTCAAATCGTGAGAAAGCTCGTTTGCTTTCACTAACGTTGCCTCAATCTGGTGCCTGGCTTTCTGCACCTCCAATCCGTAGTCTGGGCCTTCACCTTCAGCCAAATGAATTCAGAGCCGCATTGAAGTATCGGATTGGTGTACCGTTATACATTGAGGAACGAAAATGCCCTTACTGTCAAAACGGCAGACTGGACAAGCTGGGTGATCACGCTTTAAGCTGTCATGGTCGGGGTGATATGATATCACGGCACGATAGAGTGAGGGATAGAATATTTGCTGCTTGCTCGACCGCAACGTATCACCCGTCTGCGAACAGAAAAATTTGATTCCAGATAATAACTCAAGGCCAGGAGACATATTATTGCCCAGCTGGTCAGCGGGACAACCATCTGCATTAGACGTAACCATAACTTCCCCACTGCAGCCCAGTCTAATTTCAGATGCGGCGAGGAGGTGTGGTTTTGCTCTGACAAATGCTGAAGATAGGAAATATGAACAATATGCTCAAAAATGTGCCGAAATAGGTATCCAGTTTGTACCACTCGCGTTTGAATCTTTCGGGGGCTTCTCAGATTTGGTTCGAAAAACTTTGAAACGTATAGCCTTGCTTGCCGATAACCGAAACTTTCAACCAGCTGGTTTATCAATTGCCTACAATCGGTTATCTCAGGGAGTCTCAAGGACTTTAATGAGAGGTTCAGCCACAATGCTGATCACCAGAGATCCCCTGTTATGAGATTCATTCCTGCGACAACACCCTCAGCCCCACAATGGTTAATTTACAGTCTTGGCTTTCCCAATTTTAGTTGCCCAGTTATTGCTGTGCGCGAATTTGCTTGTCACCCAATGAGTGGGGACAATGTTCATTTCTTCCGTTCAATCCGGTTGTGTTGGTTGATGATGACGAAATTTTGAAGACGCGATTGTGAGGGTTTCTGGGAACAAATAAAAGGCAAATACTCATTTGCGTGGGCACCATGGTGATTTGTGGGCACCAGGCTGATCGCAAGAAAACTTTCTGAGAATCGACTGAACTTAGAAATGATTTCAACCATGATTTCCCCAACCAAGCATATCTTGGAAAAATGTTTTTTTTTCTGTAAAATTACGAAAAATTATCTAAAACTTTCTATTAGTTCTTCAGCTGAACATCTTCAGTCATAGTTGAAAATGAAATGCATGATCAAAAACTGTTTTGGACTTGTCAGCACATAAAGCTACCGTGGACCCGGTAGCTTTATTATAATTTATTGTATTATTGTTTTTAATTTGCTCTACTGCATAGATACTTTCAAAAATAGGAAACAAAAAATTGTGGTTTTTATTCAGGCAAGATACCTTTCTAGATGAAAACAATAGTTAATCTAGAGATTAATTCAAGAAAGCTTAAGTTTTTGCTGTTTTCTATAAAACTGAATTTTCTTCCTGAATGGACGCTGGTGCGCGCGGCAATGGAAAAAATAACCCGGAGGTTGGTGATTGAGCAAATCAGAGCTGAATAAAGCTGAGTAATCAGCCAGGAATCTGATCATGTCACAATTAACACTGTCTAGTATTGATTTTTTCAGAGAAATTTACTGCATGAAAAATATGTTCAGACTAGCTCCCGCCAACATGGTTTGCTTTATATGCGGTTCGAACTTCCACGTTGGTACGTGTAATGTTTAATGGAGCTTTCCGTTTGTGCCTCTCCCCCCCGATTATTGGTTGCAAATTATTGGGTAGCTGCTCTGTAACGGGGGGTGCATAACGTACTGGAGGGCACAAACGGAAAAAATCCATTTAATTTGCGTAGCAAGGCGTAACCACTAAACTAAATGGGCTTTCTGGAAATTGCCCACACAGTAGCTTTAGTATAAAGAGTCAAAATAGTCTAAAAGAGTCTAAAAGCTTTTGTATAAAGAGTTTACTACTATAGTCATTACCAGCTGTCAGCTACAAAAGTGTGAGATTATTAATTTTGGGGTACGAATTTTCTGACTATAGATGATACATTTAGAACCAACTCTATGATCTCAATAAAATCATAATGAAATAAAACAGCACATAAATTTCAAATTTACTGATCATTGCAGGTTTTACTCTTGAAAATCTTTTAAGGGGGTTTTTAAATCAGAACAAAGAGGCTCGGTAATGTGCAATGGCACATAAGGTTCCGACCCCGCTCATCCACAATTTTGGCATAATGGTCTACCAAATGAGGAACAGATAGAAAAACCCAAAAATAATTTTTTGGGAAGTATTTTTGAAAACAATTGCGTATGAACGATAAGATAACCTCCAACACAAATAACTCAGTGGCGTAAAAATTGATGCATTAGATTGCTGTGATATGCCGATATTAAGAAAGCGAGTCAAGACCAACAGCAAAATACAACAACAACAACAAACTTTAATTACATCAAAAACTTTATCTCCAAACTTTATGTCCGTTTTAAAAAACAAAATTTATTAACAAAACAACGTAGTGTCAGATAAACCTAAAACTAAAGAAAATAACCTTTAAGTCACCAGAAAAGATATAGAACCAGTCCACAAAAAGGTTCGGTAACAAAAAAAGCAAAAAACAGTAAGGTTAAAAAATTCGCTTAAATGAAAAGCATTAGCAATCAAGTAGAATATCCCAAAAATTTAGGACCTGTCCTTATTGAATTTTTTAAGCGGCAAAAAAGAACAACAAAAAACAACAAAGAAAAATTCAATTGAAACTTGCCAGAAACGCTGTCAAAACCGTCAAGCCATATTTTGGTCCTCAAAATATATTCGATTGCGCCGTCTTCAAACACCAATAATGTAGTATGTGGCCATTCCTTAGTCAGACTAGGTAGCAAGTAGACAAAAAAGAGAGAAGGGCAAAAGTATGTAATACTAAAATCAAATTAATTTACTTTTTTTGTGAAAAACCGGTGTCGAAACCAGTAGGGTCATTACGAATTCTTCAAAAGGAACGATTTTGGGACACCAATCTTTTTTGCGACACCTTCTCCTGACACCCAAATGCCATATCTGACCTGTAATTAACGAGATTAGGTAACAAAAAGAAAGATAAAAAGAACAAAATTGCGAAGTAAAAATTTTTAGTTTTGGAAAACGATTGTTTTCAAGGGCATGGAAGCCATCAGCTATCTACTAACATCAGAATGTCAACTCATCCGTTTTTCCATGAAAAGCTGATGAAACCTATCACTATAAGGGAAACTTCATACGATCGAAACGACAAAATGGCAGTTAAAGACAAAATTAAATTCAATTAATTTCTTCAAGAAAGAAGTGTCGAGGCCTTTAAAACAATATTCTATGATTTTCAAGACTTTAATATATTCAATTTTATCCTAATTTGAACGCTAACATGATACGAGAACTGTCAACAATGTGAAAAGGTGACAAAACTAAACCTCAAAAATGGCAGATAACCAAAAACAACAAAAAAATCTGAAATCTAATAGTATCAAAGCCAGAAAGCAATAGCTTCAGGCTTAAAACAGCAATCGATACTAATTTTTAAATCAGTAGGATGAAAAAGCATTCTTTCTTTGCTGACACTAAGCTACAAGTTGACCAAATTGAGAAAAAATAGAGGAAAAATTCATTAAGCCATTATTTAAAAAATCAATTATTTTTAAAAGTCGAAACGACCATAAACTTTCAAGTGAAAAACTAAAGATATTAGCTTGGAGCTGCTTAGGAAGCCGATTGGAGCTATCACTCCTGTCCTGAGCTTTGATTTGATATGTTCTGTTCTTTATTAATAAAAAAAAAATTTTTATAAAAAGACCGACTGATTACAATCCGAATTCCTTTTTGGGGATTGTAACAGTAAGATTGGCCCAAAAGTAGCCCTGCTACTGCTTATTCTCCCTTCAGAACAATTACAATTGAGTTTCCGAATTTTGTAGATATAGATAATTTGTTAGTTGAAAACTCAAAATTAAATTCTGCTTTTTTGATAATCAACGAGTAAAGTTAGCAAAAAACGGCAAAGTTTTAACTCCAGAGCACTCTAAGCGATAGTTGAAGTAAAAATAGCCCCCTTCTGAGTCTACAAAGATTGCAGTAGTGTTGTTTGGGGTGTACTGCTTACAAATTTAGTCAAAGTGGACTAAAGTTGCTTATTTCGTGCTGTTTTTGATGAAAAGTCTGAATTTTGAAATATTTAGCCCAAATTTTTGACCAAAAATTCAAATCAAAATAATCAACAATGCTTGTTTGTCTTTAAAAATAAAATTGACGACACTTTTTTCAAAAATTTTAAATTTTAGCAAAAATGACGAAAACTTTGGCAAAAATTTCGGAAAATGTGAATAAAAACAACGTGAATTCTCTCTACTTTTCTCGGAAGTTTAAACTAAACCTCGATAACTCCCTGTAGAAAACAAAAATTAAAAAAATCTTTTTGATTCCATATTTTACGCTGGACGAGCTTTCTAATGATACCAGTATTAACTCTCTACGATGAATATATCGATCGGCAAAAATTGACTGAACAAAAAAAAACCAATTTGAGTATATAGTTCCTCCCCCCTCAAGAGGGGTCGGAGCAAAAATATGAAATGAAAAAACATTTAAGGGATTTGTCAACCTGTTGCTTTTTATATAGGGTTGTTTGATACGTAAATTGCAATGGCTAGCTAACTGTTTCTCCTTTTTATAGTATCCAATACGAAAAAATGTATGAAAAAGAAAATCGCTCAAAGAAATTAAAGTGGACAGTTTGAAAAGTCCACTTTGAAACATCAAAACGAAAGTGACTGTTGTTAGCATAAACATTCATCGTAAACGGAAATTGCGATGGGTTGTTAATTTTGAGCAGCGAAATGATCCTGCAGTTTATGTGGACTTTTATTTACCCATACAAAAATCTGCTTTTTAATATTTGCCCAATGAGAGGAGACTATCTATTCCATTACGTTTTCCTATTTTATAAGCTGAAAGAGCGTGTAGCGCCAGAAGAAATTGAATTGCTCAGCTGCAAAGAATTTCATATACACATTACAAATCAAGAGAGTTATTTTATTTTGAAAAACCAAATATTAGAGAGGAAAAATATTAGATTGTATACAATCAACAGAAGTCACAATATTTGCAAAATTCAGAAAATAAATAGTTTCTCAGAAACAGAAAATTAACTGAGCTTGATTAGACTAATTTCTTTTGAATCTGTTGAAGACTATAAAACTCTTTCGAAAGCGCATTAAAAAATGCGGAAGCAAATAGAAGACCACTTTGAAGAGTTGTTTAGGTAACTCGATGAGGGGAGAAATAGCGTTAAAGCTTCTCGCCCTAAGAGGGGGTACACGTTTCATATTTCATCAAAATTTAATGACTGGGGAGCAAAAATATACAATGCGCTGATTTGGACATCGAAAACAGTATTGATTCAATTAAGAGTAGTGTAATTACTGCGATTTACCGATACTTAAACCCAAATACTGGAAAAATTGGGAAAAAACTGGAATGCTTTATGCTTTGCAGGTTGACATACCTGAGACTGACTCGAAGTGGGAGCCCCTGTGGTGGTTCGGGTTCTTCACCCTCTTCACTGTCCTCAACATCCTAGGGGTCAAACTGTCATTCAACTTTGAACTCTTTTTCACTATTGTCTCTCTCCTCGTTCTCATTGTCTTCTACATTGGAGCCATTCCCAAGTTCAATTTCGATAAGGTCAGTGCTGTGCCCAGTGTGTTTGTATTCACCTTGTTTTCACAAACACAGAAAAGCTTTAAAATTGAAGAAAGTGCAACGATTGGTTCGATTTTTTGGGTTCGAATTGAAATTTGTTTCTAACATTAATGAACATATTCAACGCCAGGATTATGGAAAGTTTTTTTGCTCTTGGATTGGGAAACTTTTGAAAAACACACCCAGGATTACTCGTTTTTAGCACAGAATCTTTACAGACTTTAATTTTGTAAACAGTGACGAACAAGGAAAATAGGAACCAAAAATTTTGTAGATTGCTGCTTCTATTTTCAAACAATCTTATCCCAATTAGTGAGAATTTGAACCTAAGTACAATCCCAGGTTGAGGTCATAGGACCTTCGAGACCAAAAATTTATGAGACCAATCCGGTCCATAAAGACCTTGGTGGATTCAAAATGGTTGCTGAGCTCATGACTTGTTCAAATGCTTGTGTGATCAGACTTAGGCTAGTTAAATTTTTGTTGTGTTTAATACTATACAGCTTTTAGTGGTTTTAACCATTACAGCAGCTTTTTTTCTGTTTCAGTATGTTCTCGGCAACTGCAAAGATGGGGTAAGTACTGGCACACAGCTGCCTTAATTAACTAAGTGTGTAAACATTACCATAAATGCTATTTGGTTTGATTGAATATTCGCAAATTGGGAAAATTTGTCGCGATTGTGTAATAAAAATTTGCGCTTCTGAGTGCAAATATTACTTCCAATAGATTAATTCCAATGGATATCTTGCAAGATCTTGCAGGACAATTGCTATCGTGCAACACAAATCTAAGATTCTTGCAAGTTCGCTTCGGTCGAAAGCTTCACCTCTCAGACGCTTTATAGACGCTTTGTTTTTCATTTTGCACGGAAATTTTCCGGGATGTAGTTGCTTGTGTTCTTTGGTATCTCTATAATTTCAATATTCAATTGAATTTGTCTGAAAAAGTCTGAGTTATTTGGTATTACTATTTGTGAATATCAGTTTGCAATTTTCAGCTTTCAAGTTTTATTTACTTTTTGTTTAACATAGGTACTATCTGTTGAATTAGTTCTTTTTTTCTCCACAAAGCGTACAAAATGGAGGAAAATAATCAAAAAGATGGTCCTGTTCGAGCATGTTCCAATTATTTACATATTTGTATGATAAATGGTTATGTTGCAAAAGATTTTGCAAGAAAATTTTGCAAGACGATGTGTCGTCTTTGGAAGATACTGCAAGAATCATGCAACCGTTTATTGTTCACAGGGCAGGGTGGCCAGGCTATGGTAAACCTGCCGCAATGGTTAGCTGAGCGCTCAGGGTCACACAGACAGCTTCACGGAGGCAGGGGATCGAAATATCAATCCTTGGCGTGTCAAACACCTTACTTTTCTCGGCTATCATGCCAAAACATTCAGTTTTGGTATTCAATGCCATCTTTGATATGTTATTTTTTAATAAGGCCTAATAATCAGGCATAAATATTTAGTCTGTTAAGATTTAAATTCCCTAAGAAAGAAACTGTAATCAAGTTCTTCAAAAACCAAAATGCTCAAAAAAATGTTATTTTCTTTGAGGAATGTGCCAAGAGAAAAACTAACGTTACATTAAACCAAAATATGAAATATCTCAAACCTCAAGAATTTCATTTACTCCAAATATTTTTTTCTCCGTTTACTATGATTCTCTACTCTTGTAGAGTGTAGAGAGGCAGTTGATACTACAACTGAAATTAATTATTACTACAACTAATTATTATTTTGTATTTTGTCATATTTAGACAGAAGTATTTCAAGCGTACAACTGAATCCAATAGTTGTGGCGGAAAAATATACTCTGAGCTGAGCTCTCCATTTCTGGGAACAAACGTCATTGGCCTACAATGGTTCTTCGCTTAGACTTTAAACTTGTCTGAATGCTTTAGAGCGAACGTAAAAACCTTCAAAGTCAAACTATATTATCAGGTCTAGTAACCACCACGGCCTGTGAATGAGCACTGTATATCGTCGCAAACTGTCATTTTAAACTCTTATCATGCAAGTTTTTAATTCGGAAAATCTGATTTTCAACTTCTAGAGCGGCAATCGTACCATTGAGATGTAGAGAAATTGCGATAACAAAAACATTGTTGGGAGAGTTGAACTGACTTGATAAATTCAGAACACCGGTCTGCGCGACTGGAATTCAGAACACCAGAGAACACCGGCGAACCGCCAAGCCAATTCATTATTCCCAAATAGAGGTTCTTACAGCAGACAACAGCAGCGTGGTTAGAAAAAAATCCTCCAATCGAGGTCTGCGAGCCATTAATTTGTTAGAGTTTTCGGTGCTAGTCAGTTCACAGCTAGTCAGCCTCAGCAAAGTACATAATTCTACAGTGGCGCTTCTGACTGAGCTATCTTGAGACGTCTTGGAAGTTGGAGTGAATTGACAGCTGTTTTGGATGTATTTGGACGTTGGACTTCGCAAGTGCGAACAACAGGAGAGTGAAGGAGAATTGACTTGTGCGACGACGAGTGAAGAAAAAAGAGAAACCCGTGGACATATTCAAGTTGGAGCTCGACTGAGAGGGAGAAAAGGAGAGTGCGAGTGTGTAGAGCAGTTTTCTGTTGAGTAGGAGTTCGATTGTTGGTATTGTTGCCGCTAAGTTTTTCTTGAGACTAGAAGGTTGAAAGAGTGAGATTTGACTGAGTCAAGAGCAGAAGTTGCGTGAGGCTGAGTTTGTGCGGAGAATTGAGTAGAGTATCGGCTTTCGTAGCAAAAGTTGTTGATTACAGCCGACAAGTAGTTGATTACCGTTTGTTGATTACAACCGTGGCCGAGATCAACAGGTTTGTGAGGCAAGATAGAGAGAAGTGAGAAACAGAGGTAGTGAAAAGAGATAGAGGCTTAGCGATAACAAGTTCAGTATGACTTTCCCTGTAAATAACTGGTTGTTCTTTAGGAAAGAAAGCCAGTCCAGAGTATTGGGAGCTCAAACAGGAAGTTGGGAAGCTGCTATCTGGCAAGTGACCGTTGTGAGTATAGGGTTTTTGAGTATAGAGTAGAGAGAGAGATAGAGTAGAGAGAGAGAGAAAAGAAAAGTAAAAAGAAAAAGCGATAAAATTTCTCCAGTTTCCGCTTTTTTTCATACTGAAGAAAACGAGTTAAAATTGGGACGCTGAAGGCAACAAGTATAGAGCAGTTTGCAAAGGAGGTCAGTGGTGCTTCAACAGCTGCATGAAGCTAGTTTTGAGTGACAAACCAGAATAAGTCAGGTTATAGGATCAGTGGTTTTGATAGAGAAATTGGGTTTAGCAGAAGAAAAAGCTGTGATCTTTTGAGACAAAGATGACTGCTAGACTGAGTAGATAGAGTTGAGAAACACCGCGAATATGTAGAGAAAAATGATTGGAGTGAGTTTCCGTTATTAGTGTTTTCCGTTGGAAAGGTTTCCGAATTAGGAGGACTTGAGGATGTACTACCCTGACGTTGTAGACGTGTTACTCATGATTGATGATCAAGCCATTTCGCCAATGCTTTGTCAATTGAGAGGGTGGGCGTTGCAGGCGATTTCGGATTTGCCTTTCAGATTCTGGTTGTCGGAAATCAATGAAATTGTAATGTCGTTAGAACAAAACTTTGGCATCATTGAGATGAAGCTATCTATAATCAGAGAAAACTGTGACCGTACGGCAGTATTAGAAGTAGGGGAAGAAATGTAATGGAAAAAAATTGAAATTGAAAAGAGAATGGTTAAGCAGAAGGCAGGATAAAAGTCTTCTCAAGCGAGAACTCAGAGGATTTTTTTGAACTCCGGGAATTTGGTTCGGAACGAATGAGAACGGGATCCAGTAACCAAGATGAAGCAATGACGAACTTCCGAACGTCGGAACGGAACGTGATACATTTGCTGCAAATTAGTGAGTATAACAATTAGGACTGAGCTTGTTGGGAAAAGTAGGCAGGGAGGAGCAAGTATGTTTTAAGTATCGGTACAATCGAAGAACCGGACAGGAAAAAATTGCAATCCCATGTGAATGGCACGAGACAAAGATTGCTTCTTCAGAGTTTGAAAAGGAGTCATTTGAAAGTTTTAAAAAATTGTTGGGGGATAAAGGGTTACAGTCACAAGTTCAAAAAGGAAGAGGAAGAATGACAGTGCCGTAAGACGCCGATGCGAGTTGATATAGAGAGCGAGGAACAGAGAAAACTACAAGAGGAGAGTAGGAAAAATTTCCATCAATGTCTGAGAAACTAGTCACGCCTTAGGGATTCGAGTACTATGTAGAACGTTCATCAGTGAACGATGGAGGAGATGACTGTCTCTTCATGAGTGATTCTGACAGAGCAGTGAGGATGAGGAAACTGAGCTTCCTCATGAGTTCTTTGGAGATACACATGAGACAAGCCTTAAGGATTTACCTCTCATGGCGCCGGAGTTTTTGTCTCTGGTAGCAGGCGGTAAAGTTGATATGAGAGAGATAATCCATTCATGGAAATTTTGCGGAAAGCCCATCTGTGGACAATCTAAGAGCTAAATTGATTGAGGAGACTGGCACTATGATTGATGAAGTCCCATTTATAGTTGACAGAAGGGGTTGTGTCCCTAATACAATTGAAGAGGAGTCTTATCGAAACGATAAAATCAGAAAAAAAGGTTCCGTTTGTTCCGCAAGCGTTAATTGTGGAACCTGGCAAAGTACAGACTCACAAACAAATAAGATTGGAGAAACGTTTAAACAAGTTGATTGTAGTTACAACCCGCGTGACTTAAAAAGGAAACGACCAAAACTGTGCGCAGCTTTAATCCATTGGTGGATCCTAAAATTGGAGGTGGAAATTAGTGCACGGGCGAATGTGGACTTTTGAGATGATAGGAACGCAGATCGGAAACCCCAAAATGTGAATAGATGAGATAGGGTTCAAGTTCAGTCGAGGGTTTGTGATATAGGCTTTTGCTTGAAAACAACAGGGGTTCTTGATTTTAGTGAATGAAGAACGTCGAAAACTGACAGTGTTTAGGTCGCGGATAACTGCACTTCAGTACTTTCACTGGTACATCCTGGGAACAGTTCAAGTTAATGCAGATTACAAGTGCTGTCCTCAGCTATAGTCCCTGAGTTGGGATGGGAAAACTCGTCAGATTCCTATTAAGGCTATATGTGTAGCAATTTCCACCGGAGAGCGAGATCAGCTCTCCAGTTTCATTGAAGTAACAGAATGATTTGAGGTTTGTATAGTTAATGACAAGACAAAAACGAGTGTTCACCATAGGGGAGTAATAGAGGCCAGAAGTCCTGATTCGGAGGAATGTCGAGAATTAGACGAGCTACGATTGTACATGGGGTCTTGAGATCTAGTCGTGCTTTATAAGGCACGAGCTCTGGACCAGACTGGAAAAAAACTTTTCTAGAGCTGACGACCCGTGGTCAGATATTGAGTATTGAGGGGAGACTGTCCCGGTGTGGGAGAGTGATACTGAGCGTAAATCCAACTCCCAATTAAACAACTTTTTCTTGACTATTCCAAATTTAGAAAAAAGCTGAGCGTGTTGTGTTAACTTCAGTTCTTCATAAATAGCCAATTCGCCTTGGGAGAAAAATTTTCTTCTCAATGGTCAAATAAAGGACGAAACGTAAGACAAAACGGAAGACGACAAGGCGGAAGAGAGTGGGTTTTGGAAGTAAATACATAAAATGCTATATGAGGCGGCACCGAACTTTTAAAAGCGGTGTCAAAAGGCAACTTCTGAGTAGGAGGAAAAGCAGAATGGAGGCCAATTCAAGTCGCAGTAAGCAAAAAGAGAGTGCGAGTCTGAAAAAAATTTTCTGTTGAGGTGAAGTTCGACTGTTGGTATTGTTGCCGCTAAGTTTTTCTTGAGACTGGCAGGTTGAGAGAGTGAGATTTGACTGAGTCAAGAGCACAAGTTGCGTGAGGCTGAGTTTGTGCGGAGAATTGAGTAAAGTATCGGCTTTCTGAGCAAAATTTGTTGATTACAGCCGACAAGTTGTTGATTAAAAGTTGTTGATTACAACCTTGGCCGAGATCAACAGGTTTGTTAGGCAAGATAGAGAGAAGTCAGAAACACAGGTAGTGAAATGAGATAGGCTGAGCGAGAACAAGATCAGTATGACTGTCCTTGTTAGTAACTGGTTCTTGAGGATAGAAAGCGAGTTCAGAGTATCGGGAGCACAAAACAGGACGTTGGTAAGCTGGTATTTGGCAAGTGACCGTTTGGAGTATAAAGTTTTTGAGTGTAGAGAGATAGAGTAGAGAGAGAGAGAGAATAGAACGTGAAAGAAAGTGAAAAGACGATAGAATTCCACCGGTTTCTGTTTTTTTCACACTGAAGAAACGAGTTACAAATTTGGACCCCGAAGGCAGCAAGTAAAGAGCAGTTCCAAAAGCAGGCCAGTGGTGGTTCATCAACAGCACGAAGCTAGTGTAGAGTGACAAATCAGAATAACAGTAGATCATGATAAGAGAAATTGGGTTTAGCAGAAGCAAGAGGCTGTGATCGTTTGAAACAGAGTAGATTGTTAGACTGAGTAGAAGCAGTAAGAGTTGAGGAACACCGCGAATATGTAAAGAAAAAATGATAATAATTTAGTAAACATGGATTGGAGTGCGTTCCCGTTTGTAGAAGTTTTTCCGTCGGAAAAATTTCCGGATTGGGAGGACTTGAGGATATACTACCTTGACGTTGTAGACGTGTTACAAATGATTGATGATCAAGCTATGTTGTCAATGCTTTCTCAATTGAGAGGGTGGGCGTTGCAGGCGATTTCGGATTTGCCTTTTAGATTCTGCTTGTCGGAAACTAATGAAATTGTAATGTCGTTAGGACAATACTTTGGCATCATTGAGATGAAGCTATCTATAATTAGAAAAAACTGTGACCGTACGGACACTATTAGAATTAGGGGAAGAATTGTAATGGATTAAAGTTGAAATTGAAAAGAGAATGGTTAAGCAGAAGGCAGGATAAAAGTCTTCTGAAGCGAGAATTCAGAGGAAATTTTGAAGTCCTTGAATTTGGTTCGCAACTAATGAGAACAAGATCCAGTAACCACGATGAAGCAATGACGAACTTCCGCAACGTGATACATTTGCTGCAAATTAGTGAGCAGAACAATTAGGTTTGAGTATGTTGGGAAAAGAAAAGTAAACAGGGAAGAGCAAGTATGTTTTAAGTATCGGTACAATCGATGAACCGGACAGGAAAATTGCGATTCCTAGTGAATGACACGAGACAAACATTGCTTTTACAGAGTTTGAAAGGAGTCATTTGAAAGTTTTGAAAAATTGTTGCGGGATAAAAAGTTTGTCCCAAGTTGAAAAGAGAGGAGGAGGAATGGCAGCGCCGTAAGACGCTGATTCGAGTTAAGATAGAGAGCAAGGAACAGAGAAAACAACAAGAGAAGGGTAGGAAAAACTTCCTTTAAATTCGGAGAAACTAATCACACCTGAGGGATTCCAGTACTATGTAGAGCGTTCATCAGCAAACGATGGAGATGACTGTCTCTTCATGAGCGATTCTGACTGAGAGCAGTAAGGATGAGGAAGCTGAGCTTCCTCCTGAGTTCTTTGGAGGTACTCAAGAGACAAGCCACAAGAAAATACCTCTCATGGCACCTGAGTTTTTGTCTCTAGTAGCAGGCGGTAAAGTTTATGAGAGAGATAGTCCATTCAAAGAAATTTTGCGGAAGGCCTAGCTGCACAATCTAAGAGCCAATTTGATTGATGAGACTGGCACTGTAATTGAAGAAGTCCCGTGTATAGTTGATAGAAGGGAATATGTCCATAGTACAATTGAAGAGGAGTCTTATCGAAACGAAAATATCAGTAAGAAAAATAAAGGTTCCGTTTGTTCCTCAAGCGTTAATTGTGGACCCTGGCAAAAAACAGACTCACAAGCAAATAAGATTCTAGAAACTTTAGACAGTTTGATTGTAGTTACAACCCGATTGAATTGAAAGGCAAACGGCTAAAACTGTGCGCACCTTTAATCCATTGTTGGATCCTAAATTTGGAGGTGGAAATTAGTACACGGGCAAATGTGGACTTTTGAAATGATAGGAACGCAGTTCGGAAAACCCAAAATGTGAATAGATGAGATAGGGTTCAAGTTCAGTCGAGGGTTTGTGATATAGAATTTTGCTGGAAAAAAACAAGCGTTCTTGAATTTAGTGAATCAAGCAAGTCTAAAGCTGGTGGTGTTCAAGTGGCGGATATCTACACTTCAGTGGTTTCAGTGGTACATCCTCGGAACAGTTCAGGTGAAAGCAGATTACAAGTGCTGTCCTCAGCTGGAGTCACTGAGATGGAATGGGAAAACTCTTCGGAGTCCTATCAAGGGTATAAGTGTAACAGTTTCCACCAGAGCGCGGGATCAACTCTCCCGTTTCACTGAAGTAACAAAACGGTGTGAGGTTTGATTAGTTAATGGCACGATGAAATCGATGGTTCACAATAAGGGAGACAGAGGCAGCGGTTCTGCTTCGGAGAAATGTCGACAGTTACAGAGGAGCTACGATTGTACTTGGGGTCTTGAAATCCAGTCGTGCTTAATAAGGCCCGAGTTTTGGACCAGGCTGGAAAAAAACTTGTCTAGAGTTGACGACCCGTGGTCAGATATTGAGTATTGAGGGGAGACTGTCCCGGTGTGGGAGAGTGATACTGAGCGCAAATCCAACTCCCAATTAAACAACATTTTCTTGACTACTCCAAATTTAGGAAAAAACCTGAGCGTGTTGTGTTAACTTCAGTTCTTGATAAAAAGCCAATTCGCCTTAAGAGAAAAATTTTTTTTTCAATGGTCAAATAAAGGACAAAACGTAGGACAAAACGGAAGACGGCTAAGCTGAATAGGGTGGGTTTTGGAAGTGAATTCACAAAATGCTATATGAAGCGTCACCGAACTTTTAAAAGCGGTGTCAAAAGGCAACTTCTGAGTAGGAGGAAAAGCAGAATGGAGGCCAATTCATGTCGCAGTAAGCAAAGAGAGAGTGCGAGTCTGAAAAAAATTTTCTGTTGAGTTGAAGTTCGACTGTTGGTATTGTTGTCGCTAATTTTTTCTTGAGACTGGCAGATTGAGAAAGTGAGATTTGACTGAGTCAAGAGCAGAAGTTGCGTGAAGCTGAGTTTGTGCGGAGAAATGAGTAAAGTATCGGCTTTCTTAGCAAAAGTTGTTGATTACAGCCGACAAGTTGTTGATTAAAAGTTGTTGATTACAACCTTGGCCGAGATCAACAGGTTTGTTAGGCAAGATAGAGAGAAGTGAGAAACACAGGTAGTGAAAAGAGATAGGCTGAGCGAGAACAAGTTCAGTATGACTGTCCTTGTTAGTAACTGGTTCTTGAGGATAGAAAGCGAGTTCAGAGTAGGTCTGGGTATGTTGGGAAAAGTAAACAGGGAAGAGCAATTATCGGTACAATCGAAGAACCGGACAGGAAAAAAATTGCGATTCCTAGTGAATGGCACGAGACAAACATTGCTTTTACAGAGTTTGAAAGGAGTCATTTGAAAGTTTTGAAAAATTGTTGTGGGATAGAGTTAGTCCCAAGTTGAAAAGGCAAGAGGAGGAATGGCAGCGGCGTAAGACGCCGATTCAAGTTATTATAGAGAGCAAGGAATAGAGAAAACAACAAGAGGAGGGTAGGAAAATACTCCTTTAAATTTGGAGAAACTAATCACACACTACGGAGAAACTCTTCGTAGTCCTATCAAGGGTATACGTGTAACAGTTTCCACCAGAGCGCGGGATCAACTCTCCCGTTTCACTGAAGTAACAAAACGGTGTGAGGTTTGATTAGTTAATGGCATGATGAAATCGATGGTTCACAATAAGGGAGACATAGAGGCAGCGGTTCTGATTCAGAGAAATGTCGAGAGTTACAGAGGAGCTACGATAGTACATCGGGTCTTGAAGAACCAGCCGTGCTTAAGTGAGCCCGAGCTTGGGGCCCAAATGAAAAAAAAACTTGTCTAGAGTTGACTAATCGTGGTCAGAATTTGAGTGTTGAGAAGAGACTGTCCCGGTGTGGGAGAGTGATACTGAGCGCAAATCCAACTCCCAATTGCACAACACTTTCTTAAATACTTCAAATTTAGGAGAAAACCTGAGCGTGTTAACTTGTCATAACAACTGGAGAACAGCTGGACTGTCTTTGGTTGAGAATATTTTGATAGCCTTGGAGCAGTTCTTCATAAAAAACCAAATAGCCCGAGGAGAAAAATTTTTCTTTCAATGGACAAATATAGGACGAAACGTAGGACATTGGAGAACGGCCATGCGGAAGAGGGTTAGTTTTGGAAGTCAAGACAAGAAATGCCATATAAAGCGGCACGGAAATCTTAAAAGCGGCGTCAAAAGGTAACATCTGAGAAAGAAAGGCAGAATGGAGGTCAATTCAAGTCGCCTTGAGCAATCATGGGAATCACGTGGCACTGGTAGTGAGGATTTAGCATCCAGGAATTGTGATCAGGCGTTAACCAAAGCGCGTGAGTTGCAGTTTAACTGAGGACCTAGTGCTTGTTGATCAATGTGATAAGTTTGGTGCACAGCAGAAGGGAGGAGATAAGTAATCATTCCTGCAGTTGGGCAAAAGTCGGGCTCAAAAGTGCTCGCAACACGATATTGGGAGGATAAGTATAGCTTCAGACAATCCAGAAGGAGAGATGGAGCAGGTTGAAGCTGATGAGATGGCGATGGAGGAGAAGACTTCCAGATGTGAGGTGGCTGTCCACTGAGGAGAGGGGAAGATAACCCTTCAAGTATAATAGGAAGAAAATTTTAAAGAAAGTACAGTCGGTGTCATAATCTTCAACACGTTAGCTTCTTATCTTAGCATCTAATCTTGTTTCAAGTTGGGTGTCTAATGATTGTTGGTTAAAAAAGCTAAAGTTAGTCCGAAATTCTGATTATTGGTGTTCAGTTTGTTTATTTGGCGAAATAATTGCTTCATATTGTTATCCAAACTGCAACTGGTAGAGGGTGCATTAATTATCAGTGGTTAAACACAGAAATTTGGGTTGTGAATATTAGATAGACCTGAATAGTTGCATACTTTGTAATATGAACCTTGCAAAACGCTTAGATAGGTGAGTAAAACAGATTAAATTTTATTCAATTTTTTTAAATTATTCAAATAGAAGTTTGGTGAGATAGCCGGGGTAAAAGATGAAAAGATTCAATGATTCAATTAACCAGTTAATTTGTAGATCAGACTTAGCAGAAAGTGGTGTTGAGTTGCCTCTTTATTAATTGTTATATGTGTTGTATCTGTAAACTGAGACAAGTTTTTAACTTGCCTAATCCTTCCAATATTTTTAGTCATTGTTGTTGATTTGAATTCAAATGCTGTGCAATTGATAAATGTTCTAGAGTAACACGTTGAAATACTAATAATGCTCATTTGTAGTTAGCGATGGTTTATAAATTAGTCTACTAGGCCTAGCTTGAGTGAATAAAACTGTTGTGATAAGTTTTGGAACTAATAAAGAAAATGTAGGGTATGCACGAAGCAAAATCTACTGATAAGGGAAACTAGATGTATCAACAAGACAAGCAGAACATTTTTAAGATTAAAGTTGGCTAAAGTTTAGGCCAGATACCAGTTTTAGCATTTATTCGGGAGCATAATAGTGTAAAAAGGAGGAGTGTAGAACTCGGAAAGTCTGATTTTCAACTTCTAGGGCGGCAATCGTACCATTGAGATGAGACAGAATGCATAGTTCTCGTTTCATTTTTCCAACTTTAGTTCTGCAAGGTTTTAGAGAGTGATGTACAATTATAATATGCCAAGTTTCGTTATGATACTAAAATTTTTGGAGAATTGAGCTGAGAAACGATTCCATATGTATAGTCTGAAATTAGCTGAAACAACTTTGAAGCTCTGAAGATGACTGATTGATTAATTGGTAGCGTAACAAGTCTGATACGGCTTTTGTTTTAGTTTGAATAGTTTGAACAGAAGTAAGCAATGTATAAAGAAGGCGTTCAGGTCATTCAATTGTTCTTTTGAAGTCATAACAAACTACGTTAGAAAAGCATAACTAATGTGCTCCATAATGAGAAGTGAAGATTCTTTTGCTTGAACATTCTGGCACTTTGTTGCTTGATTAGTTACTAAAGAGTAGAACAACAATGTTACCAAAACAGCACCATAACAGAACTGCAGCTTAGGAGCTGACCAGTGAAGAAGTTTTTATCAAAACTTTGTTGTTCAAAACTTTGTTGAGAGAGTTCAACAGTCTTGATATATTCAGAACCCCGGTTTAAGCGATTGAGTTCAGAACACGAAAGAACCGCATTTAGATCAAGCGGCTTAATTTAGAGCTTGAAGAATTGATAGAATAGTAGCTTATTAGTGGCGAACTTGGTTACAAAGTTAAAGTTGTGAAACATCTTTCATAACAATACTCTGGTTGAATTTTGGTTCAATTTTGTTATCTTTTACTATTCTTGTTTGTTCATTTAATTTTATTTGATTACTCAAATCAATTCGTTATTCCAGCTAGAGTTTCTTAAAGCCGACAAGAGCAGCGTGGGGACAAAGTAGCTTTTCAATAGAATTCTGAAAGCCAACACTTGGGCACTAGTTGGTCCCCAGCTAGTCAGCTTAAGAAAAGTTCAAAATTCTACCCAAATTATTAAAACCATGGACGCGATGTGGTTAAGTTCCTTAAACAAAATCCGGGGTGCTAGCTCATAAATAAGTTAAAACACACTCAGAAAAATTGATAAAAAATTGAAAAATGATTTTTTCAATAAGCTTTTACCGCATATAGTAATTTGCAGTTGGTTTGTTTTGAGATAAATAAAATGACAGGATATCCCTACTTTTGAAAACGTCAACAGAACTCTCTGTGATTGGAATGCTTTCCAAAAATAAAGAATGCCATCAAACTGTAATTCAAGAGGATAACTGTCTAAGAAGTAAAGATTGATCATGTATGATTAAGTGCAAACCTTTTTATGACTGTAGTACGAAGTTTAGAAAAATTATTCTAAACGTGTGCTTTATCTTCCGTCTAAAATGTTAAAGGTTTTCTTGAGGGCTCTGATGCTGCTTGTATTGTTTGCTCAAGTGATAGGATAAGTTTTGACCTAGAAGCAAAAGTAAGAAAAATTGCCACATGAAGCGATTATTTCTGAGCAAAAGAAAATTTTGGGCATGCTCTGCGAGGATTCAAAGATTTTTGGACTTATAAAAGTGTTTTTTATTAGAGAATGATGAATTTAGATAGTAATTTTCAGCCGTTTTTTGTCCATTTTGCTCATTTTTGTTGCTTTTAATTTACTCTGCGTAAGTATTTTCTAACTCAAGCTCCATCAACACATTACCCAGTGAAATTGATGATACAAAAATTTTTTGGTAGCCTAAAAGTTTGAGCTCACGGTTTCTAATCAGTGTAGATGGCAACGTCCCATTGATCATCCCTCCGTTGAATTTTATTACTATGACGTGAGGTGTTTCTTCGTTTTTATAAAGTTTTATTTATATGGCTTTTGGCTTTTGACAAATTTCGGTGATTTTTTCTTTTATAATGTTATGAGTTACCAACAAAAGGGCTCTTGTGCATTGTCAGTGCTGGTAGGTT
Source organism: Convolutriloba macropyga (assembly GCF_964194025.1). Classification (NCBI taxonomy): domain Eukaryota; kingdom Metazoa; phylum Xenacoelomorpha; order Acoela; family Convolutidae; genus Convolutriloba; species Convolutriloba macropyga. The sequence continues at coordinate 17,883 of NW_027451278.1, read as the reverse complement.
GTGTTACTGATAATTAATTGTTTGTTAGTTGCTTTTATAGCAAAGTCAAATTATTTCAATATTCATTACCTTAGAGTTCTTAATGTTTCACTCTTACGGGAGGACTTTTAGGTAATTCTCCTGTAATTCCAATACTAAGTTAAAATAAATGCACTTTTGTTTTTTTCACGTTCACTTTTAAATAAAAATCTCACTGAATTCAAATTAATTTTCAACTTTCACATTCAATTATGAAGATGCTTTCTTATTGATTTTTCTACAATGTCCCAATTCTTCCAAAATTTGTTTTTGACTTTTTCGTGAAAAAATCTATGCTGTGTTACAAATATAGTTTTATTTGCTGTGCATCTATGAGTTGTTAGAAAAAAAAAGATTTTACTTTATCATTAGAGTATTTTTCAGTTGTCTGTAGACTGCAGTTTAATTGTTTGACAATGTTCAACTTTGGGAATTTTTTTATTCCACTGTTTCATGATTTCTGTTCAAACATATAAAAGATTTACTGATATTTATTAAAATTGTTTAGGTCTTGGCTTCCTTCTGCACTATTTTTTAAATGTTTTGTCTGTTCCTAATAAATTTTCATTTTGCAAAAATGAAAATCATGCGCACGTCTTTTCACAAAAGTATGTCCAATATGAGAGACGTTTGTACTAGTTTTTTATTGCCGTGACACCAAAATTGGATATTTACCCACTAAAACCTTATTTTTAGTCTTAATTCCGTTTCTAAAAAAATACTGACATTTAATATCCCAATGTATCCTTTGGTTCGCAGGTGTCATTTTTTAACACCGGGTACTTCTCGAACGTTCGCGCAGACAATTTTTGAGCTGAGCAGAGTCTGTATATGTATAAAACTTTGGAAATTTGTCAATGTTACCATATATCATTCTAATAAAAAAGAAGCTTCCCGGTTTGAATGTTTTTCATTCAGTTTTCTTTCTTCATAAATCTTAATATTAGCAATTTTGTATGATTTCTGAATTTCTTGTCTCAAAGAAAATAATGCTGAAGTTTCTACCAGAGGGATTTTCGAGTCAAAATCAATGATGGTTGTTTCAGTTACAGCGAAAATTGAGGACATCACGCAAAATCCAGAAAAACTCTTCATACTAAAAATCTGTCGGGGACAGATTTTTCATGCCTTGAATCGGTCGAGGACGGTCTTCTAATAATTTCAGGTCTAGACTCCGCGAAATAAGTTCTTGGTGCAGTACTTGGCAATAACGTAGCTTCCTGAGCTGGCTGTGTAAACTGAGTCGATTTTTTCGTTGAAATTAAACTAAGAAATGCGCTGATAGCCCGTTAAAAAATTATTTTTCGGCAGACAAATCGTTATAATTTTAAACACACATTTTACATATTTTCAACACATTAAGTGAATAAATGTGTAAGGTTTATCCGCTGCAAAAAATTTTTTTTCAGAAGCTGTCAGCGCCTTCTTTACATAATCTTCAGCACTTGGACATTTCATCATACTTTATTCTTTTCCCGCATAAATTGGAAAATTGCAAATTCACTATTTTGGAATTTATGATGTTTTTCCCGCTTCTGTACATGCAAAAGCACCAACGGCGCTGAAGCACTAAACAGCAGTTCACCAGAACAGTCCAACTAAAAATCCAAATGGGTTGGAAAACTGCCAAAAGACAAGAATTTGTCAACTCCTAAGCTAAAGCAGTTATTGCGGCCGGAGTATAATGCCACATAGCTTGATTGAATGATACCAGGTTTCTCAGGTACAAATTTCTTCTTTTCGTGCGCCATAATGAAATTGTGATGCTTTTTAGTTGTTCTGTTTCCTAAAAACGTTAGTTAACATTTTTTAAACAATGCTGATGATTTATTAGCGGCTGTTCAGAATCGCAAAAGATCAAAGATTGTAAATGGTTACTACGTTATGAGCCAAAGTAGCTATAAAAATGCATGTGATGAATTTAAGTAATGTGCTGAAATTTTGTAAGAAAAGTGCTGAAACTATTTAAAGAGTTTGCTGAAAGCACTAAAATTCCTATTTACGAAGTGCTGAAATTATGTAAGGAATGTGCTGAAATTTTGAAGTTTTGAATAATGTTATTTGTCGAAAGATGTGCTGCATTTTTGTAAGCTGCTTTTATTTAAGAAATGTGCTGATTTTTCGGTAGTGCTAAAATTATGAAAGAGATGTGTTGAAAAAGGTGCTGACATTTCGTAAGATTTGTGCTGACAAGTGCTGAAAATATTTTTATTGAGCACACTCAGCGCCTAAAAATAAATTTTCAACACATCACATTCCTCAAATAAATTCAGCACTTTCAGCGCATTGCATACAGATTTTCACGCTTACACTCGCTCAAATTTCGACCCGGGAAGAGTTTTCCCACCGGAAGCTCCTTTTTGATCGGATTTAGATCAGTTTACTCACTGAATTTTATTGAGCCAAAATTGTGGCATCTGTATGTAAGGGTTGTACATGAGTGTCGTAACAGGAATTTTCGCAAAAATTTTTGATCAATATAAAACAGCACTCTTGATGTTTAATATGATAGGAACTGAACTGTCCCAGACGGTGGCTGTGGAATGAAGACGTCGATGGGATAGCGGAGGGTCTCTCCTTCTCCCTCTGGTTCTACCTGGGAATTGAAGAACTTCCCATGGTCACAGAGGAGACTATCAATGCTAGTACCACTATGCCGATCGGGATGATAGCCAGCATTGCCACTCTGGTCGTGGTGTCCTTCATGACTCTTCTCTTCAGCAGTGCTGTCTCCCCAGGGGCATACGAAATATGGAATGATACCTCCCCTCTTCTAACTGGTATGTTTTTAATACGCTTTGTACAAATGCGATGTAGGTTTGGATGGTGTGGCGGAGCGACCCTCTGATCCACTCATTTTCTAGAACTTTTTCGCAACTTTTTTTAGAACTTCAAGCAGAATTTCTTTGATGGGTATTCACCCCTGACCCGGTTGGTCATTTTTGAGATTTAGAATTGTAAGCAGATCAATGCAACAGTGACTTGCATCTCAGCCTTGCGAATGTGTGCGATTGTTCTCGCGATAATAGAAGCCTACAGTCGATTAGAATTCTGGTAGTGTGTTAGAGTCAGAGCCTCCTTCGTCCCGGAAATCTGTACCATGGCTCAAAATTTGAATTTTAGCCCCACTCTTTTTCTTCTCTTGGAGCTATGCCAACAATGTCCTCTTGGAGTTGCCACGGTGGTGATGTGGTCGCTTTTATTGCCTGGATAAGGGTAACCCTTCCAGACGATAAATTCAGTCTGGGCCATATTTTTTTGCTTTATATTAGTCATAAGCCCGACAGTTTGCTTCATGAGCCCACGCTAGTTTGAGTCATAAGTTTGCTTAGGGCGAGGATTAGATTTCCGCAAAAAGTGATTTGATGTATACTTGACTTTTAGGTTACAAGACTATCTTCAACAATGGCTCTGCTCTTGACTACTTCACTTGGATTCTGCTGGTTGGACTGATCGCCAGTTTCCACTCTTTCCTATTCTGCACTGGGAGACTACTCTACGCCATATCACGCGATGGGCTATTCCCTAGTCCCCTCGCAATTATTAGGTACAAAACATTGCAGTCCTCAAGATTAGGGTTGACTTAAGTAAAGACCATGAATGACAGAGTACGACTCAAATATCCTATTAATTAACTTTAGCTCAGCTATAACGAAGCACTGCCTTCATGCTTGACTCGCTGGTATCTAGCTCGACCCGTTTTTCACTCTGGGTTTTATCTCGACCCAAATTTACTGCTTGGTAGATAAAATGCTATTGCATCTAACCGATCTAATTTCTCTGGCTCGCTCAAATAATTTGTAGATTTAACCGAGTAGCAACAAAACCTTAGTAAATTCCTATTTCTTAATATTTGTCTGTTTTAAACTACATTTTAACATGGATTTTTTGTGTAATCCCATGTAGCATAGAAAATGCAAATGAAGTATTTCTCAGAACTTCAAAAAACAAATATTTAAAAAAAATTGCAAGACTCGTTAAAATAACATGCTTGGTCCAAAACTTCCATCAAGACTTTGCTCGAACAATTACAAGAACTTTTTCTCGACATTAATTGAAGCTAGAATGTACATTAGTTTCTTAGCTAAATGCATGCATACATCCGAACATTGCACCACACACCCAGAAGCACGCAAACACACAATCTCTCCCTATCTCTTTCACACACACACACACACACACACACACACACACACACACACACACACACATACACACAAACACGCACGCACCACGCACACACACACACACACACACACACATACACACACACACACATACACACATACACACACACACAAACGATCACACACACACACACTTCCATACATACACATACATATACACATACACACACACATATACACACATACACATACACTTACACTTACACATACACTTACACTTACTCACACATACACAAACAAATACATACATACATACAAACACATACACATACAGACAGACACACATACACACACACATACACACGTACACAAATACACACATACACACACAAACACATACAAATACACACACACGCGAACACAAACACACACACACAACACACACACACACACACACACACACACACATATACACACAGACACATACACATACACATACACATACACATACTTACACTTCTACATACTCATACACTCACATACACATGCACATACACATACACTTACTCTTACACATACAAGCACACACACATACACACACATGCACACATACAAATACACACAACAGCGAACACAAACGCACACACCACAAACACACATACACATACACATTCCGATTCATATACTTATACTTACACATACACATACACATACACTGATACATACACATACACATACACACACATACACTTACACCTACACTTACACAAGCACATACACATAAGTATACACATACATATACACATACACTTTCACTTACACCTACACTTACACTTACTCTTGCACTTACACTTACTTTAACGCTTACTTACACATCCACATATACACATACACATACTTATAGATATACACATACACATACACACACAAACACACACGCACACACAAACGCACACACACACACACGCAGAGCAGAGAAATACACACACACGCAAATTTTTACATACACACACTGACCCACACTTATACACATACACACACATACACACATGCACACACATACACATTCACAAACACATACACATACACATGCAAACTTACACCTACACTTACACATACACTTACACATGCATATACAGGTATACATACACATACATAATTACATACACATACATGTACACTTATACATACACACATACACATACACATACATATACACTTACAAATGCACATAAACCTACACATACACTTACACTTACACTTACAATTACACTTACAACTACACTTACACTTTTACTTACACTTACACTTACACTTTAACTTACACTTTTTTTACACTTTTACTTACACTTAAACTTACACTTACACTTACACTTGCAATTACACTTACACTTACTTACCTTTACTAACACTTACACGTACACTCACACATATACTTACACTCACACTTACACTTACACCCACACTTACACTTACACATACACTTACACTTAAACTTACACTTACACTTACACTTACAATTACAGTTACACTTACACTTACACTTACATTTACACCTACACTTACAATTACACTTACTTACAATCCCACTTACACTTACACTTACACTTACACTTACACTTACTTAAACTTACACTTACACTTAGAGTTACACTTACACTTACACTAACACTTACACTAACTTTTACGCTAACACTTACACTTCCACTTACACTAACACTAACACTTACACTTACACTGACACTCACACATACACATACACATACACATAGACATACACATACATATACACAAACACATACACTTACACATACATAGCACTCACACTTACACTTACACTAACACTTATACTTACATTCACACTTGCAATTACACTTGCACTTGCACTTGCACTTCCGTTTGCACTCACACTTACACTTACCCTTTTACTTTCACTTTTTTTACACTTTTATTTACACTTACACTTACACTTACACTTACACTTACACTTACACTTACACTTACACTTGCAATTACACTTACACTTACTTACACTTACTTACATTTACACTTACACGTACACTCACACTTACACTCACACTTACACTTACACTCACACTTACACTTACACCCACACTTACACTTTCACTTACACTTAAAGTTACACTTACACTTACAGTTACACTTACAATTACACTTACACTTACATTTACATTTAAACCTACACTTACAATTACACTTACTTACAATTACCCTTACACTTACACTAACACTTATACTTACACTTACACTTGCAATTACACTTGCACTTGCACTTGCACTTTCATTTGTACTTACACTTACACTTACACTTTTACTTTCACTTTTTTTACCTTTTTATTTACACTTAAACTTACATTTACACTTACACTTACACTTACACTTACACTTGCAATTACACTTACACTTACTTACACTTACTTACATTTACACTTACACGTACACTCACATTTACACTTACACTCACACTTACACTTACACTCACACTTACACTTACACCCACACTTACACTTACACTTACACTTAAAGTTACACTTACACTTACAGTTACACTTATAATTACACTTACATTTACATTTACATTTACACCTTCACTTACAATTACACTTAACTTACAATTACACTTACACGTACACTTACACTTACACTTACTTAAACTTACACTTACACTTAGAATTACACTTACACTTACACTAACACTAACACTTACACTTACACTTACTCACACATACAAATACACATACACATACACATAGCCATACACATGCATATACACATACACATACATATGCACTCACACTTACACTTACACTAACACTTACACTTACACTTACACTTGCAATTACACTTGCACTTGCACTTGCACTTGCATTTGCCCTTACACTTACCTTGACACTTACTTACACATGCACATACACATACACATACTCGTAGATATACACATACACATACACACGCACACTCACACACCACACAAACATAAACACATTCACATACACATACTTACACTTACACTTACACATAGTCATACACATACACTTACATATAAACACATATACACATATACATCCACATACACATACAAACGCACATACACATTCACTTAAACTTACACATTCACGTACACAAACGCATACACATACACATACACCTACAAATACATTTACACATACATATACACGTAACATAAATACACACTTACAATTACACTTACACTTACTCATACTTACACTTAAATTTACACTTACACTCACACTCACAATCACACTTACACATACATTTACACTCACACTTACACTTACACTTACACTTAAAGTTACACTTACACATACACATACACATATACACATACACATACACATACACATACACATACACTTACACATACAATTACACTTACACTTACACATACACATACACATACAATAAACATACACATACACATACACATACACACATACACAAACACATACACATTCTCATACATATACACATACACATAAACACGCACATGCACACACACACACGCACACGCGCACACAAAAGCACACATACACACACACTAACAGACGCACATACACATACACACACAAATACATACACATACACATAGGCGGACATACACACGCACTCACAAAAACACACACACACGCGAAGACAAACACACACACCACACACACATTCACACATACACAAACGTATATTTGCAATTACGCTTACACATACACCTTAATATAACCTTACACATACACACATACACATATACATCCACATACACATACACATTCACTTACACTTACACTTACACACACATACACATACACATACACAAACACATTCACTTACAATTACACTTACACATACAAACACACATACAGTTACAGTTACACTTACACTAACACGTACAACACTTTCGCTTACACTTTCACATACATATACACATACACACCTGCACATACTCATACACATACACTTACACTTACACTAACACTTACAACACTTACACTTACATATACACATACAATTACCCATACACACATGCACATACACATACACATACACATACAAACACACACACTTACACTTACACTTACGCCTACACATACACGTACACTTACACTTAAACTCACACTTACACTTACAATTACACTTACACTTACACTTACACTTACACATACTTACACTTACACTTATACTTACACCTTCACTTTCACTCTCACTTACACTTATACTTACACTTACACATACACTTACACTTACTCCTACACTTACACATACACTTACCCATACACATACACATACACATAGACTTACACTTACACTTACACTTACACTAACACTTCCACCTACAGTTACACGTACACTTACAGTTACACACACACTTTCACTTACACTTACACTTACACTTAAACTTACACTTACACATACACATACACATACACATACACATACACATACACATAAACATACACATACACATATACATAAACAAACACATACGCATAAACAAACACATACACATACCCATACATATGCACTCACACTTACACCTACACTTACACATTCACTTACATTTGCACTTATATTTTCACTTACACTCACATATATACACATACACATTCAAATACACATACAAATATATACATAAACAAACATACACATACTCATACATATACACATACACATAAACACGCACACGCTCAAACACACGCACACACATATTTGCACACACACACGCACACAAAAGCACACATACACACACACTAACACAAACACATACACATACACACAAATACATGCACATACACACGCATACTCACAAACACACACAAGCGCGCGAAGACAAACACACACACCACACACACACATTCACACATACACATACTTATATTTACACTTACACTTACACACACATTAACATACACTAACACCTACACCCATATACATCCACATACACATACACATTCACTTAGACTTACACTTACACACACATACACATGCACATAGACTTACAATTACACTTACACATACACATACATATAAACTTACACTTACACTTACACTAACACTTACAACACTTTCACTTACACATACGCATACACATACCCATACACACATACGCATTCTCATACACATACACATACACACTTACACTTACACATACACATACACTTACACCTACACTTACACTTACACTCACACTCACACTTACACTTACATTTACACTTACTTACACTTACAATTACACTTACACTTACTTACACTAACACTTACAATTACACTTACACTTACACTTACACTTACACTTTTACTTTCACTTACACTTACACTTACACTTACACTTACACTTACACTTACACTTACACTTACACTTACACTTACACTTACACTTACACTTACACTTACACTTACACTTACACTTACACTTACACTTACACTTACACTTACACTTACACTTACACTTACACTTACACTTACACTTACACTTACACATACACATACACATACACATACACACATACGCAATCTCATACACATACAGAAACACGCTTACACTTACACATACACATACTCTAACACTACACTCACACTTACACTTACACTCACACTTACACTTACACATACACTTACTTACACTTACACTTACACTTACACTTACGCTTATACTCACACTTACACTACACTCACACTTACACTTACACTCACACTTACACTTACATTTACACTTACTTACACTTTTACACTGACACTTACACTTGCACTTGCACTTACACTTACACTTACACTTACACTTACACTTACACATACACTTACACTTACACTTCAACTTACACTTAGACCTACACTTACACGTAGACTTACACTTACACTTACACATACACATACACATACACATACACATACACATACGCATACACATACACATACACATACACATACACATACACATACACATACACATACACATACACATACACATACGCATACGCATACACACACACACACGATTGCGCGCACTCACAGGCGCACAAATTTTTTGACAGCCATCCGTATTTACACGCACACGCACATACACACACGCACTCACACAAATTCTATGCTTGACAAACAAAGTTGCAACAGAAGCGAGTAGAGCAAAAATTAAGGGCCCTCTTTAACAAGCAATCAAGAGCATTTTCAACAACGGGGGGAGTTTGACTGTTCTTTCTAAAAAACTGAAATATTACGAGAAATTCCTTGAATAGACAAATTAGGTCTTGCAAATTCTTGAAAAAAAAAACGGCAACAGTTGTTGGTGTCCTAGACAATATCATCTCTCGGACAGTTTTCTCGTTACTTGAGATGTCTGTAGAAGAAAGATAACAATTGTCACGATGACAACCAGATCTTCACAAATCTTCCACTGAATTCCACTGAGCTTTGTATCAAAATGGTGTAAATGAATGTGTTCAGATTTTATATCTACGTCAACGTCAACTGGAAAAATTGAGCCGTTTTTGTTGCAAAAACTTTCTGTACAGTTGCAACAATCAACAGAGTACATAATTGCTTCCCGGCACAATTTTTTAAATTTTTTAAATTTTCTTTGTTGAAAAAAAGTTTGTTGAGACGCCGCTGCTGTTCGGTTTGGAAAAACTTCAGTTAAGCTCCTGGGTACAACTAGTTTCAATTCTAATTTTTAATTTCTAAAAAAATCAATTCTGAAGTTGTTCTGAAATTTAAAACCAATTTTGTTCTGACTGTCAATAACAATTTTGCAACTGAACCACGTAATAAGTCTGCATTCGTCGGCTTTGAGTTTGGGTTTAAATAGGATCAAAAATGAAAATTTTATGTTCGTAGAAGCAGTTTTCATATCAAAATACATTTCGCAAGAACCACAAGATTATATAAAGTTACATGTAAACGCCTACTTATAATTGTTCCGATCCTAAGGTTAGTGGGGAGGGAGGAACTATATACTCAACTGTTTTTTTTCTTCAGACAATTTTGGCCCATCGATATATTCAACGTAGAGAGTTGTGAATGGTATCATTAAAAAGCACGTACATCCTAAAATTTGGAATTAAAAAGAAATTTTCGATTTTCGTTTTTTACAGGGAGTTATTGAGGTTCAAAATTTTGTGATTATTCAAGAATTTTTCACATTTTCTGTAACATTTGCTTTAATTTGGCACAATTTCGCTAAAAAAAATTTAAAAAAGTCAAAAAATTTAACGATAGTGTTTTTAATAGCATTAAGGATAGAAGAGGATTGCTAAATAGTTTGAAGTTATTTTGGCAAAAACTTTTGATAAAATGTTAAAAATTCGAACTTTTTTCATCAAAAATGACAATACACATTTTGAGTCCATTTTTTTAAAATTTGCCAGACGTAGTGACCTAGAAACCTTGGCACAGTCTCCCTATCCTCCAAAAGCGCTAGTTCAAAATAGGTGCCCTGTGAAAGTCTTATTCTTCTGGTAGAAGAATTTTGCCGTTTTTTGCAGATTTAACTCGATAATTATAAAAAATGAATCGTTGCTCTTTTAATATTTGAAGAATTTCATTCAGCAATCGGTCTAATGCGCAAGCACATGAAACACGTGGCGGTTTATTGGTCGCGTGGCAAAATAAGGGCCAGGTTTGACATTATAAGGGATTCTTACAATCAGAAGCTTTAAAATTTTTATTTTAGTGCTGCATTTTAAAAAACTTTTGTTTTAATGTTAATTACTGAAAACATTTTTTCGAGGCTCCATTAAAGACAAATCCCGTTTACAAAAACATTACACATATACAGTTCGTTTTAAGAAAAATTAAGGGTTCTTATGAATTTGAGGAAGTGTTTTAGTAAACTTTAACAGAATTCTTGTAACTTGCCTTTATTTTTATGCAGTCTGATTACTAAGTCTAACTGTTCAAAAATCCACATGGCTTCCTCAAGAGTTGCAATTGATTCTTTACCATGCATTCGGTTGTTACCTAATGTCCCTTATGTCATTGAATGTATTTGTTTTAGGAAACTTTCAGTGGTTTTTTTTGAACTTATCAATTTTTTACAACATTTTAGTGAACTTTTTGGTATGTCAACTTTATTAAAAAGATGTTCAACTTTTTTCCCATAGAATACAATTTATTTTTGTGGTGGATTGTTTTAACAAACCGTTTTCTTGCTTTTGGTACTACGACTTTTCATACAAAATTTTGTAATTTTTGTGCATAGTTGACCATTTTTGCTGTTTGTTTTTTTTTCGGTAAACTGTCACATTACTTGACAATCGAACTGGAAAAAAGTTTCACAAAATTTAAAGAAGAACATCGTTATTGTTTTCATTTTCACAAAAATTGATTTTAAGGGCTGCGACACCGTTCCCTTGCAGGATTTGGTAGAGTTTTTATTTTTGCCCTCTACTTGTTAAAGTTTGCTTTCGTATGAAAACATTGGGTTATTAAAGGTCTCCGTGATCAACTAACGATAAAAAAATGAACTTAATAACTGATATCCGTAAATAGTTTTTGGTTTTGTTTACTCTCAAATTCCAAAAAAAAGTAATAGGATTCTTCAAATTTGTTAGCTATGAATTTTGAAAGCATTTATTTTTTAAAAAAGACATAGGATTTTTGAGATTTGCCAGTCTTATTTCTGTTTACTTGTAGCTTAGCACCTCTATAGACAAGTTACAACCCATATCTAGTGAACTACAATTGGCTTTGTATAACGGTTTTCTTTTCCTCAAACGCTCGTTATTCTTGGTACAACCACTTTTCATTTGAATTTTGAATAATCGCCCCTCTTTTGAAAATTTTTGTTTACTTTTCACAGTATCACAAAAACGGGCGTCATTTGAATCAAAATTGCTTTCATTTGAAAAAACTGCAAATGCAAACTTTTTAATTTCTCAGTGAACAGCTAAAAATCTAATTGGCTGGGACATCGTTTCGTACAAAATTTTTTGTGCAAATATTTCCTTTTTGCCCGTTTGTCGTTTTTTAGTCATATGACATATCCTGGATAAAGCAGGGTCACAATCGCTTGTTATTAACATGTGAAAAAATCCCTCAACGATTTCATTTGATGCATAATGTTTCTATTCAGCTTGAAACTAATTCTTCTCAAAAAAGTAATGTTTTATTAAACTTCTTCGTTTTGCTCTTTTCTAGGCAACTTATTACCTAGTCGCATTGAGGAAATGTCCTATATTTTTTTCTAATGAAATACAGGTTGATAAAATACAGGTTTTTAGTATACATTTATCTGATGCCTTTTTGATTTGGATATTAATGGTTTTCAATAAATGGACATCTAGTTTTGGTCGTAATTGATAATTGTAATTATTTGATTTTTATCGCCGTCATTTCTGGTAGTCATTTTATTGTAGTCACAGGTCTCAAGGGCCCTCTAAATAAGATTGTTTCATACATTTAACAGTTTTTTGAACGATATGTTGATATGTTAGTTTTCTTTTATCTCTTCCTCAATTGTGTCAATTAAGTGAAAAAATGTAGATGAGCGGGGTCGGAACTTAATGTGCGAACGCACATCACCGAGCCTCCTTGTTGGACCGAGAACCCAAAATTCCTAAAAATGAGACTTGAGACACATTGAATTTTTTTTAGTAGTGTTGGTTTTAGTTTCTCTGTTCAAATGAACCACTAACTGTAATTGAACTTTTTTGAAAGTTCGATTTATGTGTTAGTATAATGATATATTTTTACTGTTTCTGATACCTCAAGACTTTCATAAAACGTGAGCCGTCTGCTCTGAAATCTCAAATAGAAAAAATGACACAGAACTACCCCAGCCGCCAAGCTATAAGTTCAATTAATGTTAATATACAACGAAAAATAGAATACAATTCCTCGCCAAAAGTACACTGCTCACAATTACCCCCCCCCCCCAATCATTACACTGTGGCTCGGAAAAATTAAGTAGACGGTTCAATTTGACGTAAAAAATTTTGAAAAAAACCCTAACCTCATTGCAGAAGCCAAAGTTAACCTAAGCAGAACATAAAAAGAGCAAATTCTGAATAGTTCTCGAAGTTTGCAAAACAGATTTTTAATCTTTTTTGCCACTTCTATTATGATATTTGTATATGCTCGGCTCTTTCAGTCAGCTTCTTTCACATCGGTTCTCTAATTTTATCGCAGCTACGAATGTTTTCGAATTCACGAGAAATAATTAACTGAATTAAGCAGCGGCAATTCCTCCAGTGAGCTGAAAAGTATTACATGTATAGTTTTAACCATTCAGCTTGATTAATATTAATAAGTCTATAACTGTTTTAAAATTAGTCGATTTAAGTTTTAAAATTGAAGTAGATAACAGAATTACACCATTACTCTCTCGTGATTAACTGTTTCATGTAGAAAAAAGTCAGTCTGACCGCTACACGAGTTATTGTTAGTTATTTAGTTCTGTCAGATAGAGCCCCTCAAAAATCTCTGCTAGTCATGAAAATTGTCTGATTCCTGATTTCATGGTTTTATCAGCTCGATGGTTAATCGCGCAGATAAAAGTGGTATGCCTGAACAAGATTAATTATTTGCAAAAATTAGTTGAAAAATTTGTTTGCATCAAAAAAAATATATAAACGGACAAAATGCGTAGACATGGACTGTCAGCATTGGAGAAAGGTCGAAAAAATAGTATTATTTTTCTGCTTTTCTCAATTATTCTTTCCTTCAATTTGACCTGTCAATAATGTCGACAAAGAAACAAAATGAACTTAAAAAATGTGCGATAATGCTCAAAATTAAAAACAATGAAAACGCGTATCAGAACCAAGAAACCATTAGTTATAAATAAAAAATAAAACCATTATAGAAATTAATTTAAACTCAACAGGAAAGCAATTTGCGCTCGTTTTACTTAGACTACGCCAGAAATTGAGAGAATTAAGGTAAAAGAGTTTAAAAGTTCAAAAATTCACCGACAGTCCCTTGAAATAAATAACATCGGTCATAAGAGACATAAGATTACAAGTGATAGAATTGTTTAGGTTATATAATAACTCCTAAAAAAGTCAATTGGATCTTTGATTAGGGAGACGAAGCCATTGGACTACAAAAAGTATTTAAAAAAAATAAAGAAATCCAATAATTTTTACGAAAAAACTTGTCATCCATAAAAACCATAATCTTAACTCTGACACCATAATATTGGGTCGTTGGGCTTCGTTTTTTGTTGATAATATATGCCTACAATTCAGCCCCGAATTGATTTTCTTGTCAGTAATTCAAATAAGAAACTATAAATGCAGAAAAATTTTTAAAAAACCGCGCACCATTAAAATCCTTTTTTATACCGTAATTATCCAAGATTAAATCAACATCAGTCTTGATATTGCTCAACGGCTAAAAAACACTCAATTGTTTAAATGGTTGAAAAATAGATCAATTTAGAATAAATTCAGTACTTCAAAAATGTACAACGTATTTTGTACAATTGTCGAGTTTAAATTTGCGAAAAATTGTCGAAATTATAATTCCAGAGGACTCTTAAAACCAGTGGGACTACACCTAACCCTCCACTGAACCTTTCGAAGAATTTAACCCTAGTTATAAGGTGTCTAATTCCAACAAATTCAAGGAAGTTCAACAGCATGTTTGGCCCAATTTTTTACGAAACTCTGATTTTTGAAAAACTTAGCATCAATTCAAGCCAAAAAATTCGGATCGAACAATTCAGCAACCTAACTTCATCGTTGAAAAGTTTAACTTATATTAGCAAAATGTGTTTAAATTTGTTCCGAAAACCGGAAAATGTAAATAAAAAACGGAATATCGTCCTTTATTCACAAAATTATATACATCGATAACTCCTTGTAAAAAGCGAAAATAAAAAATCTTCTTAATTCAATGTTCTACGCTGAACGGGCTTCCTAACTATGCCACTCACAACTCCCAACGATGATTATATCGATCAAACAAAAGTTACTGAACAGAAAAAAGCATTTGAGTATAGTTCCTCCCCCACTAAAGTGGACCTGAACAAAAATTGGAATCTCTTCACGAAGTAGCCTTATCTGGCTGACGGCAAATAATGAAGCATCTCCTCTAAGCGATTGAAACTAAATTACACCTTCATCCATTGTCCGATAGCAAAAAAACTGTTTTCAAATTTAAATGATTAATCCATTTGCATCTGGTTCCATTAACACAAATTGTGGTTGCTCATAGCAATGAAATCGCAACCTCTTCGTCACTCAATGCATGATTGTTACCTATGGCCCCTCCATTGTGACGGTCAAGTATCAACTAAGTTTCTGAAAAAAATTTTCCATTCTAATGGCCATCTTGACATCTATAATTCAATCTAACTAGCACATCTTTTGGTTGTCTTTTACAATGACAATTATCCTCTGTGTCCGTTATACGGATCTCGAACGACATATTGTCGAAATTCATACAATTCTGATCAAGGATTGGTTTTCTAACAAAGAAATGCTTAAAGCTGAACCCTTTATAAAGTCCGATTTTATAGGACAATTTTTTCATTGCATGACCCTATTAGTACGACACCTGGTCATTAATTTCCTGCTATGCATGGTAATCATATCTTATTTCGGGAACGGTAAAGTGATCCAAGGAGATTCCCGGGTTTTGAAAATTCTATCCGATCTTTTTTTCGCTTTCGTCGTTTTTTACGGAAATTGTATAGCTGACATTGAACTGCTAAAAGGAAATTAAATTAACCATAGCGTAGTTTAAACAAATTTAATCTTGGTTTTGATCAACTTCCATAAAAATTTCTGGCTTCTGCATGCCCATAAACCATGTTTTTTAGATCACGCTGTATGCTACTGAAACTTTGCGTAATCGTGATAATTTACTGTCTTGAACGGGTTTGGTGAAAACATGAATTGCTCCAGGGGCACAAAAAATTGATGCATTTGTCAGGAAATTATTATTTGTTTGCCTACTCTCAATTTAGCTATCAAAAATCAACTATCACACTGCTGTCATCACCAGTGAAGCGAGCAAATATTGTCCTCATGTCGCTAGTTTCATAACAACACGTACAAAGCATTGTTTAGCTTCGGCGAAAGGATCTTATTGACTCAAACATTTTTTTTTGTTTGACGAAAGAAAATATCGGTAACGTGGACCAATTTCCAATTTTTGCTAGTCTTCTAATTTTCGAAGTTTTCACAAATCGCAACGCCGCCTGTATATAAAGATCTCTCTAGCAAAAATACTCAATACTTTCATTAATTGCTTTAAAAAAACCACGTAAAACAACAATGATAAGGAATACCTTATGTTCCACCCTGTCGACTGTGAAAGGGATCATGATGTTACTCCGTGCCACTTGTTAGTTTTCCTGACAGCTGTTCTATAATAAAATAGAAGATCGCAGTCGTTGTTTCGGAGCTCGGTAATTAATTGCTCTCAAACAAAGTTTGTAGCAATTATAAGTTTGTAGCAAGTTTGTAGCAAACAAAGTCCTAATGGTCTTTTTTAAAGCAATTTTTTGCTTTCCCAATTTTCCGTCAGACCCATTTGACTTTTCGACATTAGAAACGGGATGAACAGTTACACCCAGCGGGCATTAAGTTTAATTAGAGGCCCTTTGCCGCGTTTGGTAGCAGTCCTTCAAGTGCGTAGTGGGCTAAAACTACTGGAAAGGCCGTAGTTTAAGGTTAAAAGGTCAATTTTAGAAGAAGTTTCTCAGCCCAAAAAGTAGCACCCTTTGTGTTTTCTCGTCATTCTTCAAATTATTTGTTAAACCAGT
>NW_027451277.1:20000-28949 GCF_964194025.1 Convolutriloba macropyga | reverse complement strand
AAAAGGCAATTTGAGCGAGATTTATTAGCAGACTAGTATTATGTTGTTTCTAGTAGGCGAAAGCCGAAACATCAACATGTGAAAATCTGATATTAAATCCTCAATCATTTTCCCTAGTATTATACAGCTATGAGTAACCTTAATTGGACACGGCAATTATTGCTGACCGGTGAAACTTTCGCATGGGAAAGACACACACACTTCTTGACAAAGCAATAAGTATTATGCTGTTTCTAGTACGCGAAAGCAGAAACATCAGCATGTGAAAGTTGTGAAGTTGAAGAATTTTTGTGTTGAGTACGATGTTGTTACTAGTAACCATGTCGACAGCTGAGAACTGTTCTCTAACCAATAGAAGGTGAAACTTCTGTATGTGAAAAGGCAATTTGAGCGAGATTTCTTAGCAGACTAGTATTATGTTGTTTCTAGTAGGCGAAAGCCGAAACATCAACATGTGAAAATCTGATATTAAATCCTCAATCATTTTCCCTAGTATTATACAGCTACTAGTAGCCGTAATTGGTCAGGGAAACATTGTTGACCGGTGAAACTTCACATGGGAAAGACACACAAATTACTTGACAAAACAATAAGTATTATGCTGTTTCTAGTATGCGAAAGCAGAAACATCAGCATGTGAAAGTTGTGAAGTTGAAAAGTTTTTGTGTTGAGTACGGTGTTGTTACTAGTAACCATGTCGACAGCTGGAAAGCTGTTCTCTAACCAATAAAAGGTAAAACTTCTGTATCTGAAGAGGCGGCGTGATTGAGATTTTTAACAGACTAGTATTATGTTGTTTCTAGTAGGCGAGAGCCGAAACATCGACATGTGAACATCTGGTTTTTAAATCATGAGTCAATTCTCCCTAGTATGATACAGTTGTTAGCCGGTATTGGTAACAGTAGAACAGAGATTTGGAGGGCAAAACCTGCTCATGGGAAATGCTCACAGAGCGCTATCTACCAGTACACATAGTATTATGCTGTTTCTAGTACGCGCGAGCCGAAACATCAGCATGTGAAATGTGTAATCGTGGGTAACTCTAAGTGTGTAGAGTACTGTGTAGTAACTAGTAGCCATGCCAAAGCATGCATTGAAACTCTTCGTGATTTAAAAAGCTCAAAGCAAGATTGACGAGGCCGCAAGGCTATGTCTTTCTAAATTCGAACAAATCGAAAGATTGTTCAAAGTACAATTAAACTGATTGATCCTGTCAGTTGCCATATGCTTGTCTGAAAGACTAAGCCATGCATGTGCAAGCGAAGCTTGAAAAAGTGGAACCGCGAATGGCTCATTAAATCAGTTACTATCTATTAGTTGATTTGCAAGCTAAATGAATAACTGCGGTAACCCTGCAGCTAATGCATGCTGATTGTCCGACACTGTCGGAGACTTTTACAAGACTACACCGGGTGATTTGCTAAGTACAGACACATCCCGTGATGAGTCCTAGTAACTGAAAGATCCCAGATAGCTTCGGCTTGGGGACGGAACTTCCGAATTTCTGACCTATCAACCTATGATGGTAGTGTAACGGACTACCATGGTTGTGACGGGTAACGGGGAATCAGGGTTCGATTCCGGAGAGGGAGCCTTAGAAACGGCTACCACATCCAAGGAAGGCAGCAGGCACGCAAATTACCCACTCTCCGCACGAGGAGGTAGTGACTAGAAATAATGATATGAACCTTTATGGTTTGTAATCAGAATGGAATGGACTTAAAAGCTCCATTGATGAACGAGTAGAGGGCAAGTCTGGTGCCAGCAGCCGCGGTAATACCAGCCTCTACAAGCGTATGCAATAGTTGCTGCGTTTAAAAAGCTCATAGTTGGATCTGTTTGAGTAGAACGGCAACATGGTCTTCAGTTAAATCTGTTGACTCGTTCCGCTCATCCTTCGCATCGAAGAAATAGTTTGCACTTAAATGTGACGAACTGTGGAAACGGTGTTTTCACCCTGAGAAAATTAGAGTGTTCAAAGCATCCTTTGGGATCGAATAATAAAGCATGGAATAATGGAGAATGACCCGCTACTCGATTGATGCCGGTTGGCTGAGTGCGGTAATGATTGAAAGGAACAGACGGGGGCATTTGTATTGCTACGTTAGAGGTGAAATTCTTGGATCGTGGCAAGACAAACTACTGCGAAAGCATTTGCCAAGAATGTTTTCATTAATCAAGAACGAAAGTCAGAGTATTGAAGAGGATTAGATACCCTCGTAATTCTGACCATAAACTATACCAACCTACAATTTGTCAAAGTCGATCTTGACTTGGCAAGAGATTAACCGGGAAACCAAAGTTTATTGGTTCCGGGGGAAGTATGGTTGCAAAATCGAAACTTAAAGGAATTGACGGAAGGGCACCACCAGGAGTGGAGCCTGCGGCTTAATTTGACTCAACACGGGAAAACTCACCCGGTCCAGACATCTTAAGGATTGACAGATTGAATATCTTTCATGATTATATGGGCGGTGGTGCATGGCCGTTCTTAGTTAGTGGAGTGATCTGTCTGGTTAATTCCGATAACGAACGAGATCTTCTCCATCTAAATAATGAAATTCACTATATGTGAATTCAAACACTTCTTAGAGGAACTATGCGGAATTAAATACCGCAGATGAAGTGAGGCTATAACAGGTCTGTGATGCCCTTAGATGTTCTGGACTGCACGCGCGCTACACTGTGTACTTTTAGATTGAGTACTCAGCCCTTGGTCCGAAATGGACTGGGCAATCAGAGAAAAGTACAGCGCTTCAAGGGGATCGTCTGTTGTAACTTGCAGACGTGAACCAGGAATTCCTGGTACTTATGAGTCAACAACTCATAGGGATTACGTCCCTGCCCTTTGTACACACCGCCCGTCGCTACTACTGATTGGATAGTTAAGCAAGAATTGCAAATTCCTACTGTTGGGACTTCGGTCTCCGGCAACGGGATGAAGCGGATCGAGCTTAATTGTCTAGAGGAAGTAAAAGTCGTAACAAGGTTTCCGTAGGGGAACCTGCGGAAGGATCAGTGATTGATTCCTTCGGGCATGGCTGCTGGTAGAGGCCATGTCTGTAGTGCGCATGACTCTCTGTCGCTAGAGATTGCTTGGCAACCAATCTCGAATTATGTATCGAGCTCAAAAACTACTTGTGTGGATACATAGTTCAGCAGTCATGGCAAGGGACTGCTTAAAGGGAGACTAGTTAGCAAAAGCAGCCTAGCAGAACTGCAGCTATCTAGATCTCAGAAGCTGGGTTATAGAAGCCCAGCTATAGACTTGTGAATGAGAAAGGCCTAAAAAGGTCCACAAGTCGCGTGGTTAGAACCGACACGCAAAAATCCCAGCGAGTGACAGAGCGTTGCGCTGTTCAGTGGGAAAGAGTTGAGCTACTCGGGGCGCCCACTGAACTTGCTCCGAGCCAAAGGCTCGAAAAAACACAGCTTAGCCTCAGATCCTTTACATAGAAGGCTAGCTAAAATAAACTTACCTTGGACGAGGGTAAAGTTTAGTCAGTTCTTAGGGGAGAGTAATCCACAGCTTCTCGCCCTCTGAACATTCTCCCAGATATGTAGGTCTGGGAGAGTCTCCTCCTGTTCTTCGGAATCTGGAGGTAGACAAAGACAGTACGATACGATCTTGCATCGGGATGACTAACCGATAATGATCATAATCTGACAATTTTTCCGGCTTGAGGCACCGGAGTCAGATTAAAGACACATACTGAACTAAAGGCGTATGTGCAAAGCTTGTCGGAGTGTAGAGAGTCAAGCTGAGTTGACTCGTCACGTGGTGATGACAACAGCCATGTGCAAAACACTCACAACTTTATCGTCTATGTGGAAAAGGTTGCTAACAGCGCTCTCTATGAGAGGCCCTCGCATATAACTATACGAGGAAAAGGCGATAGAGTTGTTTGAATGTGGGGCAGGTTCATCGACAAGCTAAGTTGATCACATTCTTGTTGTGGCATCCTACTAGAATTGGTCACGGTCTGCACCAACTCTCCCCAAGTTGGCCAGACTTAAAACTAGAAATAAGGTTTGCAGCTATGTGAACCTAGAAACTGTAAAGGAGTTGAAAGAACTTAAAGGAATTGAAAGAGGCCTTGAGGTATATCCTCTTGGTAAAGACCCACAAAAGCTCACAAAAGTGGCTTCGAAGGGCAAAACTGGTTCATCCAAAACAATTGGAGAGCTTAAAGCAGAACCAATTCGAATGAAACACTATTGGTGAAACTTCATCATGAGAACGTCACAAGCTGATCACGCTCTATGATATGACTAGTATTATGTTGCTTCTAGTAGGCTAAGCGCAAGCCGAAACATCAACATGTGAAAGTCGTAGAATTTTGCAATCAAACTGTGGCTAGTACTGTGATGTTACTAGTAACCTGGTGTTCCGTCATATGGCCAAGAGAGCATTTGAAGGCGAAACTTCTGCATGGGAAAGCTGCATCATGATCAAAATTTTATATCGAGTATTATGTTGACGTTAGTAGGCCTTGGCCGAAAACGCAGCATGTGAAAGGTATAGATAAAAGTTATTGTTGCAGTCAGTACTGTGTAGTTACTAGTAGCTGGATTTAAGCTCAAAATGAGACACTGTTGGTGAAACTTCATCATGAGAATGTCACAAGCTGATCAAGCTCTATGATATGACTAGTATTATGTTGCTTCTAGTAGGCTAAGCGCAAGCCGAAACATCAACATGTGAAAGTCGTAGAATTTTGCGATCAAATTGTGGCTAGTACTGTGATGTTACTAGTAACCTTGTGTTACGTCATATGGCCAAGAGAGCATTTGAAGGCGAAACTTCTGCATGGGGAAGCTGCATCATGAACAAAAGTTTATATCGAGTATTATGTTGACATTAGTAGGCCCTGGCCGAAAGCGCAGCATGTGAAAGGTATAGATAAAAGTTATCGTTGCAGTCAGTACTGTGTAGTTACTAGTAGCTGGATTTAAGCTCGAAATGAGACACTGTTGGTGAAACTTCATCATGAGAACGTCACAAGCTGATCACGCTCCATGATATGACTAGTATTATGTTGCTTCTAGTAGGCTAAGCGCAAGCCGAAACATCAACATGTGAAAGTCGTAGAATTTTGCGATCAAATTGTGGCTAGTACTGTGATGTTACTAGTAACCTTGTGTTACGTCATATGGCCAAGAGAGCATTTGAAGGCGAAACTTCTGCATGGGGAAGCTGCATCATGAACAAAAGTTTATATCGAGTATTATGTTGACGTTAGTAGGCCCTGGCCGAAAGCGCAGCATGTGAAAGGTATAGATAAAAGTTAGCGTTGCAGTCAGTACTGTGTAGTTACTAGTAGCTGGATTTAAGCTCGAAATGAGACACTGTTGGTGAAACTTCATCATGAGAACGTCACAAGCTGATCACGCTCTATGATATGACTAGTATTATGTTGCTTCTAGTAGGCTAAGCGCAAGCCGAAACATCAACATGTGAAAGTCGTAGAATTTTGCAATCAAACTGTGGCTAGTACTGTGATGTTACTAGTAACCTTTTCTTACGTCATATGGCCAAGAGAGCATTTGAAGGCGAAACTTCTGCATGGGGAAGCTGCATCATGAACAAAAGTTTATATCGAGTATTATGTTGACGTTAGTAGGCCCTGGCCGAAAGCGCAGCATGTGAAAGGTATAGATAAAAGTTATCGTTGCAGTCAGTACTGTGTAGTTACTAGTAGCTGGATTTAAGCTCGAAGTGAGACACTGTTGGTGAAACTTCATCATGAGAACGTCACAAGCTGATCACGCTCTATGATATGACTAGTATTATGTTGCTTATAGTAGGCTAAGCGCAAGCCGAAACATCAACATGTGAAAGTCGTAGAATTTTGCGATCAAACTGTGGCTAGTACTTTGATGATGCTTGTAGCCAACCGAATTGGTTGAAAAGCCCAATAAGTAAGCTAACTTGGGAGAGCTTGTTGGAAACCAAATGCTACTAGATTGGTCCAAATACATCCTTCAACAGGGGATCACTTGGCTCGCTTTACGAAGAGGAGCACAGCTATATGTGTTAATTCGGTATGAATCGCAAGATTTGTTTACCGACCTCTCTAACGCAAAAGGCGGTCTCGGCTTCGGCTGTTGACTGCGTCCGATTCAGGGTTATATAACTCTCGATTGAACACATTGATGTTCTATTGTTGGTGCTTCCAATAAAATTGGAACACTTAAAGCAGAACCGATTCAAATAATAGCATTCTGATCAATGATTGCATTCCTTGATCAAGAACTGCTGGAGTCATTGTGATGGCGAATTTTCTTCATAAGAAAATTGCAAAGAGACGGAACTTAATGAGACTAGTATTATGTTGTTTCTAGTAAGCGGAAGCTGAAACAGCAACATGTGAAAATCAAGTTTTGTTCAATGATCTCGAGGCGATAAGTACTATGAAGCAACTAGTAGCCTAAGCATGACTCAGATTTGAGACAGTCAAAAAGACTGGCGAAAC
The DNA here is from genome assembly GCF_964194025.1 of Convolutriloba macropyga. Lineage (NCBI taxonomy): Eukaryota > Metazoa > Xenacoelomorpha > Acoela > Convolutidae > Convolutriloba > Convolutriloba macropyga. The sequence goes on along the minus strand of NW_027451277.1, from coordinate 22,473 downwards.
TTCTTCACATGAAAGTTACATAGAGAACTACAAATGTATACAGCGAGTATTATGTTGTTTCTAGTAGGCGAAAGCTGAAACATCAACATGTGAAAGTTGTCTGCAAACTGTAGAACGATATGTGATTAGTACTGTGCTGTTACTAGTAGCCAGTCTGACTGTAGAAGCCAAGACAAAGGGAAACTAATGCATCTGAAAAGGACAAGTTATGGAAAGGTATGCACGATAAGTATTATGTTGTTTCTAGTAAGCGGCAGCTGAAACATCAACATGTGAACGTCGTTGTGTACAGTAACCTAGAACTATATAGTCCTTAGTAACGTGCATTTACTAGTACCTGTAATTGGTATTCAGACTCAGGCAGTTTGGAATAGTTTGGCAAAGATGCACCAGAGAAAACTGGGATTTGATACAGAAATTGTTGAATACAAGTATTATGCTGCTTCTAGTAGGTTGAATCCGAAACATCAGCATGTGAAAATTGAAAACATTTCTGGTTCGAATTGTCACAAGTATTTGGTGATCTGAGTAGCCAAACTCACTACAACGCCAATTGAAGGCAAAAATTCTCAACGGGAAAAGCTATTCTCATTGAATGAGCTAACAAGACGAGTATTATGTTGCTTCTAGTAGGCGAAAGCCAAAACATCAACATGTGAAAGTCTTGCTGAACAAATTTAATGTTGTTGAGCTCAGTACCGTGTGAATTAGTAGCCATAATTGGCGAGCGAAAATTGAACTGGCGAAACTTCGTCTTTGGAAAATTGCAGATGCCGAGCACTTATTTTGCAACGAGTATTATGTTGACTGTAGTAAGCGAAAGCCGAAACAGCAACATGTGAAAGCTGTTGAAATTTGTGGTCATTTTGCAATAAGTACAAGGAGTGTAACTAGTAGCCAGGTCAAAATTTGGGATAAGAATGAGCAAAAATTCTGCATGAGAACAGTTGAAATTATGAAACTAAATTACAAAGACTAGTATTATGTTGTTTCGAGTACGCGAAAGCGGAAACATCAACATGTGAACGTTTGTAACGAAGTTTCGTTAATTTTCAGCCTAGTACTGAGCAAGAACGAGTAGCCTCATCTCCAATCCCACGCAAAATGTAGTGAAATATGTGAGTGAACCTTATTCACGGTGAGGGTTTCCCGAGGTCTGTATTGCAGCGAGTATTATGTTGCTTCTAGTAAGCGAAAGCTGAAACAACAACATTTGAAAGTTGGAATTAATGACTGAATGGAAACTTCGACCTGTGTTTGATAGTAGTAGCGAACAAAACTGCTGAATCGGTTTCTGTCTCATATTGGTCAGTGAACCAATTAAGAGACAATCAACTACATAACCTGAATTGGGCGAGAGAACCCCCTTAACTTAAGCATATCAGTAAGGGGAGGAAAAGAAATCAACTGAGAATCCCTTAGTAATGGCGAATGAACAGGGAAAAGCTCATCGGGAAGAGAAATGGCAACATTTCTCGGTGTCCGGTATGGTTTGATGCTAGACTGGTGAATTTGTCCTGATGTCTACTGGAAAGTAGCATCAAAGAAGGTGAAAATCCTGTAAAGGTCATTTTCGATACCAGTCATAATGGCTCATTCCTATGAGTAGAGTTGTTTGAAAGTGCAACTCGAAGCTGGAGATATGTCTCTCCAAAAGCTAATTATAAAGCGAGACCGATAGTAAACAAGTACCGTGAGGGAAAGTTGAAAAGCACTCTGAAGAGAGAGTGAAAAGTACGTGAAACTGTTGAAGGGGAACTGGAGTGAGCGTTACCATACTCAATGCCTTGATATTATATTCTCGGCTACCGAGTAGTGTAGTTGTCGTCTTTTGGCAAATCTTGTTAATGAATCGAGCAGAAGTTTTCCTCGGAATTCTTCTTGTTGATTCTAAACAAAATGAGATAAATTGATCTTGATTGCCTGTCTGACCTCAACTTCCTATTCAATGCTCTCTACAGCCCGTCTTGAAACACGGACCAAGGAGTGTGAGTTGCTTGCAAGTGTTGTCGCTCATTGAAAGCGCACACGCGAAATGAAAGTGAACAGTGTAATTTTTATGAATTGCACTACTTTGTGTGGTGAGGGCGCCGATTCGGTGTCCCGCAACCACGGACGGTTTTGCTCTTATTGCATGACTGATCCAGAGCAAGTAGCACACGACCCGAAAGATGGTGATCTATGCTTGGGCAGGGCGAAGCCACGGGAAACCATGGTGGAAGCCCGAAGCGGTTCTGACGTGCAAATCGATCGTCTGACCTGAGCATAGGGGCGAAAGACTAATCGAACCATCTAGTAGCTGGTTTCCTCCGAAGTTTCCCTCAGGATAGCAAAAGCTTGAGCAAGATTGAAAAATCTTCGCAAAGCAATTTCATCGGTTAAAGCGAATGATTAGAGGAATGGGGGAAAATTTTTCCTTCACCTATTCTCAAACTATAAATCGGTGAGATGTCCTTGTGACTTAATTGCACTT
>NW_027451277.1:0-15000 GCF_964194025.1 Convolutriloba macropyga | reverse complement strand
AGCTTGAGTTAGCTTGAGTTAGCTTGAGTTAGCTTGAGTTAGCTTGAATTAGCTTGAGTTAGCTTGAGTTAGCTTTAGCTAGCTTGGGTTAGCTTGAGCTAGCTTGAGTTAGCTCGGGTTAGCTTGAGTTAGCTTGAGTTAGCTTTAGCTAGCTTGAGTTAGCTTGAGTTAGCTTGAGTTAGCTTGAGTTAGCTTTAGCTAGCTTGAGTTAGCTTGAACTAGCTTGAGTTAGCTTGAGCTAGCTTGAGTTAGCTTGAGTTAGCTTGAGTTAGCTTTAGCTAGCTTGAGTTAGCTTGAACTAGCTTTAGTTAGCTTGAGTTAGCTTGAGTTAGCTTGAGTTAGCTTGAGTTAGCTTGTCTTAGCTTTAGCTAGCTTGAGTTAGCTTGAACTAGCTTTAGCTACCTTGAGTTAGCTTGAGTTAGCTCGGGTTAGCTTGAGTTAGCTTGAGTTAGCTTGAGTTAGCTTTAGCTAGCTTGAGTTAGCTTGAGTTAGCTTGAGTTAGCTTGAACTAGCTTGAGTTAGCTTGAGTTAGCTTGAGTTAGCTTGAGTTAGCTTGAGTTAGCTTGAGTTAGCTTGTCTTAGCTTTAGCTAGCTTGAGTTAGCTTGAACTAGCTTTAGCTACCTTGAGTTAGCTTGAGTTAGCTCGGGTTAGCTTGAGTTAGCTTGAGTTAGCTTGAGTTAGCTTTAGCTAGCTTGAGTTAGCTTGAGTTAGCTTGAGTTAGCTTGAGTTAGCTTGAATTAGCTTGAGTTAGCTTGAGTTAGCTTTAGCTAGCTTGGGTTAGCTTGAGCTAGCTTGAGTTAGCTCGGGTTAGCTTGAGTTAGCTTGAGTTAGCTTTAGCTAGCTTGAGTTAGCTTGAGTTAGCTTGAGTTAGCTTGAGTTAGCTTTAGCTAGCTTGAGTTAGCTTGAACTAGCTTGAGTTAGCTTGAGCTAGCTTGAGTTAGCTTGAGTTAGCTTGAGTTAGCTTTAGCTAGCTTGAGTTAGCTTGAACTAGCTTGAGTTAGCTTGAGTTAGCTTGAGTTAGCTTGTCTTAGCTTTAGCTAGCTTGAGCTAGCTTGAACTAGCTTTAGCTACCTTGAGTTAGCTTGAGTTAGCTCGGGTTAGCTTGAGTTAGCTTGAGTTAGCTTGAGTTAGCTTTAGCTAGCTTGAGTTAGCTTGAGTTAGCTTGAGTTAGCTTGAACTAGCTTGAGTTAGCTTGAGTTAGCTTGAGTTAGCTTGAGTTAGCTTGAGTTAGCTTGTCTTAGCTTTAGCTAGCTTGAGTTAGCTTGAACTAGCTTTAGCTACCTTGAGTTAGCTTGAGTTAGCTCGGGTTAGCTTGAGTTAGCTTGAGTTAGCTTGAGTTAGCTTTAGCTAGCTTGAGTTAGCTTGAGTTAGCTTGAGTTAGCTTGAGTTAGCTTGAATTAGCTTGAGTTAGCTTGAGTTAGCTTTAGCTAGCTTGGGTTAGCTTGAGCTAGCTTGAGTTAGCTCGGGTTAGCTTGAGTTAGCTTGAGTTAGCTTTAGCTAGCTTGAGTTAGCTTGAGTTAGCTTGAGTTAGCTTGAGTTAGCTTTAGCTAGCTTGAGTTAGCTTGAACTAGCTTGAGTTAGCTTGAGCTAGCTTGAGTTAGCTTGAGTTAGCTTGAGTTAGCTTTAGCTAGCTTGAGTTAGCTTGAACTAGCTTGAGTTAGCTTGAGCTAGCTTGAGTTAGCTTGAGTTAGCTTGAGTTAGCTTTAGCTAGCTTGAGTTAGCTTGAACTAGCTTGAGTTAGCTTGAGTTAGCTTGAGTTAGCTTGAGTTAGCTTGTCTTAGCTTTAGCTAGCTTGAGCTAGCTTGAACTAGCTTTAGCTACCTTGAGTTAGCTTGAGTTAGCTCGGGTTAGCTTGAGTTAGCTTGAGTTAGCTTGAGTTAGCTTGAGCTAGCTTGAGTTAGCTTGAGTTAGCTTGAGTTAGCTTTAGCTAGCTTGAGTTAGCTTGAACTAGCTTGAGTTAGCTTGAGCTAGCTTGAGTTAGCTTGAGTTAGCTTGAGTTAGCTTTAGCTAGCTTGAGTTAGCTTGAACTAGCTTGAGTTAGCTTGAGTTAGCTTGAGTTAGCTTGAGTTAGCTTGTCTTAGCTTTAGCTAGCTTGAGCTAGCTTGAACTAGCTTTAGCTACCTTGAGTTAGCTTGAGTTAGCTCGGGTTAGCTTGAGTTAGCTTGAGTTAGCTTGAGTTAGCTTTAGCTAGCTTGAGTTAGCTTGAGTTAGCTTGAGTTAGCTTGAGTTAGCTTGAGTTAGCTTGAGTTAGCTTGTCTTAGCTTTAGCTAGCTTGAGTTAGCTTGAACTAGCTTTAGCTACCTTGAGTTAGCTTGAGTTAGCTCGGGTTAGCTTGAGTTAGCTTGAGTTAGCTTGAGTTAGCTTTAGCTAGCTTGAGTTAGCTTGAGTTAGCTTGAGTTAGCTTGAGTTAGCTTGAATTAGCTTGAGTTAGCTTGAGTTAGCTTTAGCTAGCTTGGGTTAGCTTGAGCTAGCTTGAGTTAGCTCGGGTTAGCTTGAGTTAGCTTGAGTTAGCTTTAGCTAGCTTGAGTTAGCTTGAGTTAGCTTGAGTTAGCTTGAGTTAGCTTTAGCTAGCTTGAGTTAGCTTGAACTAGCTTGAGTTAGCTTGAGCTAGCTTGAGTTAGCTTGAGTTAGCTTGAGTTAGCTTTAGCTAGCTTGAGTTAGCTTGAACTAGCTTTAGTTAGCTTGAGTTAGCTTGAGTTAGCTTGAGTTAGCTTGAGTTAGCTTGTCTTAGCTTTAGCTAGCTTGAGTTAGCTTGAACTAGCTTTAGCTACCTTGAGTTAGCTTGAGTTAGCTCGGGTTAGCTTGAGTTAGCTTGAGTTAGCTTGAGTTAGCTTTAGCTAGCTTGAGTTAGCTTGAGTTAGCTTGAGTTAGCTTGAGTTAGCTTGAGTTAGCTTGAGTTAGCTTGTCTTAGCTTTAGCTAGCTTGAGTTAGCTTGAACTAGCTTTAGCTACCTTGAGTTAGCTTGAGTTAGCTCGGGTTAGCTTGAGTTAGCTTGAGTTAGCTTGAGTTAGCTTTAGCTAGCTTGAGTTAGCTTGAGTTAGCTTGAGTTAGCTTGAGTTAGCTTGAATTAGCTTGAGTTAGCTTGAGTTAGCTTTAGCTAGCTTGGGTTAGCTTGAGCTAGCTTGAGTTAGCTCGGGTTAGCTTGAGTTAGCTTGAGTTAGCTTTAGCTAGCTTGAGTTAGCTTGAGTTAGCTTGAGTTAGCTTGAGTTAGCTTTAGCTAGCTTGAGTTAGCTTGAACTAGCTTGAGTTAGCTTGAGCTAGCTTGAGTTAGCTTGAGTTAGCTTGAGTTAGCTTTAGCTAGCTTGAGTTAGCTTGAACTAGCTTGAGTTAGCTTGAGTTAGCTTGAGTTAGCTTGAGTTAGCTTGAGTTAGCTTGTCTTAGCTTTAGCTAGCTTGAGTTAGCTTGAACTAGCTTTAGCTACCTTGAGTTAGCTTGAGTTAGCTCGGGTTAGCTTGAGTTAGCTTGAGTTAGCTTGAGTTAGCTTTAGCTAGCTTGAGTTAGCTTGAGTTAGCTTGAGTTAGCTTGAACTAGCTTGAGTTAGCTTGAGTTAGCTTGAGTTAGCTTGAGTTAGCTTGAGTTAGCTTGTCTTAGCTTTAGCTAGCTTGAGTTAGCTTGAACTAGCTTTAGCTACCTTCAGTTAGCTTGAGTTAGCTCGGGTTAGCTTGAGTTAGCTTGAGTTAGCTTGAGTTAGCTTTAGCTAGCTTGAGTTAGCTTGAGTTAGCTTGAGTTAGCTTGAGTTAGCTTGAATTAGCTTGAGTTAGCTTGAGTTAGCTTTAGCTAGCTTGGGTTAGCTTGAGCTAGCTTGAGTTAGCTCGGGTTAGCTTGAGTTAGCTTGAGTTAGCTTTAGCTAGCTTGAGTTAGCTTGAGTTAGCTTGAGTTAGCTTGAGTTAGCTTTAGCTAGCTTGAGTTAGCTTGAGCTAGCTGAGTTAGCTTGAGTTAGCTAGCTTGAGCTTGAGCTAGCTAGCTAGCTTGAGCTTGAGCTAGCTAGCTCGCTTGAGCTTGAGCTTGAGCTAGCTAGCTTGAGCTTGAGCTAGCTAGCTAGCTTGAGCTTGAGCTTGAGCTAGCTGGCTTGAGCTTGAGCTAGCTAGCTTGAGCTTGAGCTAGCTAGCTAGCTAGCTTGAGCTTGAGCTTGAGCTAGCTAGCTAGCTTGAGCTAGCTATCTAGCTTGAGCTTGAGCTAGCTAGCTAGCTTGAGCTTGAGCTTGAGCTTGAGCTAGCTGGCTTGAGCTTGAGCTAGCTAGCTTGAGCTTGAGCTAGCTAGCTAGCTTGAGCTTGAGCTTGAGCTAGCTGGCTTGAGCTTGAGCTAGCTAGCTTGAGCTTGAGCTAGCTAGCTAGCTTGAGCTTGAGCTTGAGCTAGCTAGCTAGCTAGCTTGAGCTTGAGCTTGAGCTTGAGCTAGCTAGCTTGAGCTTGAGCTAGCTAGCTAGCTTGAGCTTGAGCTTGAGCTAGCTAGCTTGAGCTTGAGCTTGAGCTAGCTAGCTTGAGCTTGAGCTTGAGCTAGCTAGCTTGAGCTTGAGCTTGAGCTAGCTAGCTTGAGCTTGAGCTTGAGCTAGCTAGCTAGCTAGCTTGAGCTTGAGCTAGCTAGCTTGAGCTTGAGCTAGCTAGCTAGCTTGAGATTGAGCTTGAGCTAGCTGGCTTGAGCTTGAGCTAGCTAGCTTGAGCTTGAGCTAGCTAGCTTGAGCTTGAGCTAGCTAGCTAGCTTGAACTTGAGCTAGCTAGCTAGCTTGAGCTTGAGCTTGAGCTAGCTAGCTAGCTTGAGCTTGAGCTTGAGCTAGCTGGCTTGAGCTTGAGCTAGCTAGCTTGAGCTTGAGCTAGCTAGCTTGAGCTTGAGCTAGCTAGCTAGCTTGAACTTGAGCTAGCTAGCTAGCTTGAGCTTGAGCTAGCTAGCTAGCTTGAGCTTGAGCTAGCTAGCTAGCTTGAGCTTGAGCTTGAGCTAGCTAGCTTGAGCTTGAGCTTGAGCTAGCTAGCTAGCTTGAGCTTGAGCTAGCTAGCTTGAGCTTGAGCTAGCTAGCTTGAGCTTGAGCTAGCTAGCTAGCTTGAGCTTGAGCTAGCTAGCTAGCTTGAACTTGAGCTAGCTAGCTAGCTTGAGCTTGAGCTAGCTAGCTAGCTTGAGCTAGCTAGCTAGCTTGAGCTTGAGCTTGAGCTAGCTAGCTTGAGCTTGAGCTAGCTAGCTAGCTTGAGCTTGAGCTAGCTAGCTAGCTTGAGCTTGAGCTAGCTAGCTAGCTTGAGCTTGAGCTTGAGCTAGCTAGCTTGAGCTTGAGCTTGAGCTAGCTAGCTAGCTTGAGCTTGAGCTAGCTAGCTTGAGCTTGAGCTAGCTAGCTTGAGCTTGAGCTAGCTAGCAAGCTTGTGCTTGAGCTAGCTAGCTAGCTTGAGCTTGAGCTTGAGCTAGCTAGCTTGAGCTTGAGCTAGCTAGCTTGAGCTTGAGCTAGCTAGCTTGAGCTTGAGCTAGCTAGCAAGCTTGTGCTTGAGCTAGCTAGCTAGCTTGAGCTTGAGCTTGAGCTAGCTGGCTTGAGCTTGAGCTAGCTAGCTTGAGCTTGAGCTAGCTAGCTTGAGCTTGACCTAGCTAGCTAGCTTGAACTTGAGCTAGCTAGCTAGCTTGAGCTTGAGCTAGCTAGCTAGCTTGAGCTTGAGCTAGCTAGCTAGCTTGAGCTTGAGCTTGAGCTAGCTAGCTTGAGCTTGAGCTTGAGCTAGCTAGCTAGCTTGAGCTTGAGCTAGCTAGCTTGAGCTTGAGCTAGCTAGCTTGAGCTTGAGCTAGCTAGCTAGCTTGAGCTTGAGCTAGCTAGCTAGCTTGAACTTGAGCTAGCTAGCTAGCTTGAGTTTGAGCTAGCTAGCTTGAGCTTGAGCTAGCTAGCTTGAGCTTGAGCTAGCTAGCTAGCTTGAACTTGAGCTAGCTAGCTAGCTTGAGCTTGAGCTAGCTAGCTAGCTTGAGCTTGAGCTAGCTAGCTAGCTTGAGCTTGAGCTTGAGCTAGCTAGCTAGCTAGCTTGAGCTTGAGCTAGCTAGCTAGCTTGAGCTTGAGCTTGAGCTAGCTAGCTTGAGCTTGAGCTTGAGCTAGCTAGCTAGCTTGAGCTTGAGCTAGCTAGCTTGAGCTTGAGCTAGCTAGCTTGAGCTTGAGCTAGCTAGCTAGCTTGAGCTTGAGCTAGCTAGCTAGCTTGAACTTGAGCTAGCTAGCTAGCTTGAGCTTGAGCTAGCTAGCTTGAGCTTGAGCTAGCTAGCTAGCTTGAGCTTGAGCTTGAGCTAGCTAGCTAGCTAGCTTGAGCTTGAGCTTGAGCTTGAGCTAGCTAGCTTGAGCTTGAGCTAGCTAGCTAGCTTGAGCTTGGGCTTGAGCTAGCTAGCTTGAGCTTGAGCTTGAGCTAGCTAGCTTGAGCTTGAGCTTGAGCTAGCTAGCTTGAGCTTGAGCTTGAGCTAGCTAGCTTGAGCTTGAGCTTGAGCTAGCTAGCTAGCTAGCTTGAGCTTGAGCTAGCTAGCTTGAGCTTGAGCTAGCTAGCTAGCTTGAGCTTGAGCTTGAGCTAGCTGGCTTGAGCTTGAGCTAGCTAGCTTGAGCTTGAGCTAGCTAGCTTGAGCTTGAGCTAGCTAGCTAGCTTGAACTTGAGCTAGCTAGCTAGCTTGAGCTTGAGCTTGAGCTTGAGCTAGCTAGCTAGCTTGAGCTTGAGCTTGAGCTAGCTGGCTTGAGCTTGAGCTAGCTAGCTTGAGCTTGAGCTAGCTAGCTTGAGCTTGAGCTAGCTAGCTAGCTTGAACTTGAGCTAGCTAGCTAGCTTGAGCTTGAGCTAGCTAGCTAGCTTGAGCTTGAGCTAGCTAGCTAGCTTGAGCTTGAGCTTGAGCTAGCTAGCTTGAGCTTGAGCTTGAGCTAGCTAGCTAGCTTGAGCTTGAGCTAGCTAGCTTGAGCTTGAGCTAGATAGCTTGAGCTTGAGCTAGCTAGCTAGCTTGAGCTTGAGCTAGCTAGCTAGCTTGAACTTGAGCTAGCTAGCTAGCTTGAGCTTGAGCTAGCTAGCTAGCTTGAGCTAGCTAGCTAGCTTGAGCTTGAGCTTGAGCTAGCTAGCTTGAGCTTGAGCTAGCTAGCTAGCTTGAGCTTGAGCTAGCTAGCTAGCTTGAGCTTGAGCTAGCTAGCTAGCTTGAGCTTGAGCTTGAGCTAGCTAGCTTGAGCTTGAGCTTGAGCTAGCTAGCTAGCTTGAGCTTGAGCTAGCTAGCTTGAGCTTGAGCTAGCTAGCTTGAGCTTGAGCTAGCTAGCAAGCTTGTGCTTGAGCTAGCTAGCTAGCTTGAGCTTGAGCTTGAGCTAGCTAGCTTGAGCTTGAGCTAGCTAGCTTGAGCTTGAGCTAGCTAGCTTGAGCTTGAGCTAGCTAGCAAGCTTGTGCTTGAGCTAGCTAGCTAGCTTGAGCTTGAGCTTGAGCTAGCTGGCTTGAGCTTGAGCTAGCTAGCTTGAGCTTGAGCTAGCTAGCTTGGGCTTGAGCTAGCTAGCTAGCTTGAACTTGAGCTAGCTAGCTAGCTTGAGCTTGAGCTAGCTAGCTAGCTTGAGCTTGAGCTAGCTAGCTAGCTTGAGCTTGAGCTTGAGCTAGCTAGCTTGAGCTTGAGCTTGAGCTAGCTAGCTAGCTTGAGCTTGAGCTAGCTAGCTTGAGCTTGAGCTAGCTAGCTTGAGCTTGAGCTAGCTAGCTAGCTTGAGCTTGAGCTAGCTAGCTAGCTTGAACTTGAGCTAGCTAGCTAGCTTGAGTTTGAGCTAGCTAGCTTGAGCTTGAGCTAGCTAGCTTGAGCTTGAGCTAGCTAGCTAGCTTGAACTTGAGCTAGCTAGCTAGCTTGAGCTTGAGCTAGCTAGCTAGCTTGAGCTTGAGCTAGCTAGCTAGCTTGAGCTTGAGCTTGAGCTAGCTAGCTTGAGCTTGAGCTTGAGCTAGCTAGCTAGCTTGAGCTTGAGCTAGCTAGCTTGAGCTTGAGCTAGCTAGCTTGAGCTTGAGCTAGCTAGCTAGCTTGAGCTTGAGCTAGCTAGCTAGCTTGAACTTGAGCTAGCTAGCTAGCTTGAGCTTGAGCTAGCTAGCTAGCTTGAGCTAGCTAGCTAGCTTGAGCTTGAGCTTGAGCTTGAGCTAGCTAGCTTGAGCTTGAGCTAGCTAGCTAGCTTGAGCTTGAGCTAGCTAGCTAGCTTGAGCTTGAGCTAGCTAGCTAGCTTGAGCTTGAGCTTGAGCTAGCTAGCTTGAGCTTGAGCTTGAGCTAGCTAGCTAGCTTGAGCTTGAGCTAGCTAGCTAGCTTGAGCTTGAGCTTGAGCTAGCTAGCTTGAGCTTGAGCTTGAGCTAGCTAGCTAGCTTGAGCTTGAGCTAGCTAGCTTGAGCTTGAGCTAGCTAGCTTGAGCTTGAGCTAGCTAGCTAGCTTGTGCTTGAGCTAGCTAGCTAGCTTGAGCTTGAGCTTGAGCTAGCTGGCTTGAGCTTGAGCTAGCTAGCTTGAGCTTGAGCTAGCTAGCTTGAGCTTGAGCTAGCTAGCTAGCTTGAACTTGAGCTAGCTAGCTAGCTTGAGCTTGAGCTAGCTAGCTAGCTTGAGCTTGAGCTAGCTAGCTAGCTTGAGCTTGAGCTTGAGCTAGCTAGCTTGAGCTTGAGCTTGAGCTAGCTAGCTAGCTTGAGCTTGAGCTAGCTAGCTTGAGCTTGAGCTAGCTAGCTTGAGCTTGAGCTAGCTAGCTAGCTTGAGCTTGAGCTAGCTAGCTAGCTTGAACTTGAGCTAGCTAGCTAGCTTGAGCTTGAGCTAGCTAGCTAGCTTGAGCTAGCTAGCTAGCTTGAGCTTGAGCTTGAGCTAGCTAGCTTGAGCTTGAGCTAGCTAGCTAGCTTGAGCTTGAGCTAGCTAGCTAGCTTGAGCTTGAGCTAGCTAGCTAGCTTGAGCTTGAGCTTGAGCTAGCTAGCTTGAGCTTGAGCTTGAGCTAGCTAGCTAGCTTGAGCTTGAGCTAGCTAGCTTGAGCTTGAGCTAGCTAGCTTGAGCTTGAGCTAGCTAGCAAGCTTGTGCTTGAGCTAGCTAGCTAGCTTGAGCTTGAGCTTGAGCTAGCTAGCTTGAGCTTGAGCTAGCTAGCTTGAGCTTGAGCTAGCTAGCTTGAGCTTGAGCTAGCTAGCAAGCTTGTGCTTGAGCTAGCTAGCTAGCTTGAGCTTGAGCTTGAGCTAGCTGGCTTGAGCTTGAGCTAGCTAGCTTGAGCTTGAGCTAGCTAGCTTGAGCTTGAGCTAGCTAGCTAGCTTGAACTTGAGCTAGCTAGCTAGCTTGAGCTTGAGCTAGCTAGCTAGCTTGAGCTTGAGCTAGCTAGCTAGCTTGAGCTTGAGCTTGAGCTAGCTAGCTTGAGCTTGAGCTTGAGCTAGCTAGCTAGCTGGAGCTTGAGCTAGCTAGCTTGAGCTTGAGCTAGCTAGCTTGAGCTTGAGCTAGCTAGCTAGCTTGAGCTTGAGCTAGCTAGCTAGCTTGAACTTGAGCTAGCTAGCTAGCTTGAGTTTGAGCTAGCTAGCTTGAGCTTGAGCTAGCTAGCTTGAGCTTGAGCTAGCTAGCTAGCTTGAACTTGAGCTAGCTAGCTAGCTTGAGCTTGAGCTAGCTAGCTAGCTTGAGCTTGAGCTAGCTAGCTAGCTTGAGCTTGAGCTTGAGCTAGCTAGCTTGAGCTTGAGCTTGAGCTAGCTAGCTAGCTTGAGCTTGAGCTAGCTAGCTTGAGCTTGAGCTAGCTAGCTTGAGCTTGAGCTAGCTAGCTAGCTTGAGCTTGAGCTAGCTAGCTAGCTTGAACTTGAGCTAGCTAGCTAGCTTGAGCTTGAGCTAGCTAGCTAGCTTGAGCTAGCTAGCTAGCTTGAGCTTGAGCTTGAGCTTGAGCTAGCTAGCTTGAGCTTGAGCTAGCTAGCTAGCTTGAGCTTGAGCTAGCTAGCCAGCTTGAGCTTGAGCTAGCTAGCTAGCTTGAGCTTGAGCTTGAGCTAGCTAGCTTGAGCTTGAGCTTGAGCTAGCTAGCTAGCTTGAGCTTGAGCTAGCTAGCTAGCTTGAGCTTGAGCTTGAGCTAGCTAGCTTGAGCTTGAGCTTGAGCTAGCTAGCTAGCTTGAGCTTGAGCTAGCTAGCTTGAGCTTGAGCTAGCTAGCTTGAGATTGAGCTAGCTAGCTAGCTTGTGCTTGAGCTAGCTAGCTAGCTTGAGCTTGAGCTTGAGCTAGCTGGCTTGAGCTTGAGCTAGCTAGCTTGAGCTTGAGCTAGCTAGCTTGAGCTTGAGCTAGCTAGCTAGCTTGAACTTGAGCTAGCTAGCTAGCTTGAGCTTGAGCTTGAGCTAGCTAGCTAGCTTGAGCTTGAGCTAGCTAGCTAGCTTGAGCTTGAGCTTGAGCTAGCTAGCTTGAGCTTGAGCTTGAGCTAGCTAGCTAGCTTGAGCTTGAGCTAGCTAGCTTGAGCTTGAGCTAGCTAGCTTGAGCTTGAGCTAGCTAGCTAGCTTGAGCTTGAGCTAGCTAGCTAGCTTGAACTTGAGCTAGCTAGCTAGCTTGAGCTTGAGCTAGCTAGCTAGCTTGAGCTAGCTAGCTAGCTTGAGCTTGAGCTTGAGCTTGAGCTAGCTAGCTTGAGCTTGAGCTAGCTAGCTAGCTTGAGCTTGAGCTAGCTAGCTAGCTTGAGCTTGAGCTAGCTAGCTAGCTTGAGCTTGAGCTTGAGCTAGCTAGCTTGAGCTTGAGCTTGAGCTAGCTAGCTAGCTTGAGCTTGAGCTAGCTAGCTTGAGCTTGAGCTAGCTAGCTTGAGCTTGAGCTAGCTAGCTAGCTTGAGCTTGAGCTAGCTAGCTAGCTTGAGCTTGAGCTAGCTGGCTTGAGCTTGAGCTAGATAGCTTGAGCTTGAGCTAGCTAGCTAGCTTGAGCTAGCTAGCTAGAGCTCGACCTATGAAAAGCTGCGCAAACACTCATTCTATAATAATTGCGAAAATTAAAAATTTCACAAGTGAAAAGCTGCATAAACAGTAATTCTATGTGTGGGGCATTATTAGGGGGAGGTGTCTTGTCAAAATATGGCTGGACTAAAGACCTCAACCCAGATAGGGTGGAAGGCCCTATGATCGGTCTGTTACTAATCGGTGACCGATAAAGACCTGACCAAGGCCTGTAGTAAGCTTGGTTAGGCATTACAGGAGATAACACTAAGACCGAGGGGTCTTAGAGAGCCCTCTAGCGGGGCGAATAGAGCTAGATCGAGCCTTGGGAAAGCTAGATCGAGCAGGACTGAAGCTAAAGGATAGACCGAGAGGTCTGTCTGGTCCTCCTAGAGAGGCCAAGAGAAAGTACGAGAAGCCAACTAAAGCTTGATCGGGCCTTCAGCAAGCACGACCGAGCTGTACCGGAGCTAACACTAAGACCGAGGGGTCTTAGAGAGCCCTCTAGCGGGGCGAATAGAGCTAGATCGAGCCTTGGGAAAGCTAGATCGAGCAGGACTGAAGCTAAACGATAGACCGAGAGGTCTGTCTGGTCCTCCTAGAGAGGCCAAGAGAAAAAACGAGAAGCTAACTAAAGCTTGATCGGGCCTTCAGCAAGCACGACCGAGCTGTACCGGAGCTAACACTAAGACCGAGGGGTCTTAGAGAGCCCTCTAGCGGGGCGAATAGAGCTTGATCAAGCCTTGGGCAAGCTAGATCGAGCAGGACTGAAGCTAAGCAAGAGACCGAGAGGTCTGTCTGGTCCTCCTAGAGAGGCCAAGAGAAAGTACGAGAAGCCAACTAAAGCTTGATCGGGCCTTCAGCAAGCACGACCGAGCTGTACCGGAGCTAACACTAAGACCGAGGGGTCTTAGAGAGCCCTCTAGCGGGGCGAATAGAGCTAGATCGAGCCTTGGGAAAGCTAGATCGAGCAGGACTGAAGCTAAACGATAGACCGAGAGGTCTGTCTGGTCCTCCTAGAGAGGCCAAGAGAAAGTACGAGAAGCTAACTAAAGCTTGATCGCGCCTTCAGCAAGCACGATTGAGCAAGACCGGAGCTAACACTAAGACCGAAGTGTCTTAGAGAGCCCTCTGGTGGGGCGAATAGAGCTAGATCGAGCCTTGGGAAAGCTAGATCGAGTAAGATTGAAGCTGAAAGAGTGTCAGAGGAGCAAATGAACCTCCAAAAAGTGAAAATCAAATTTTAGAAAAAACACAAGTTAAATACTGCATGGACAGTATTTCTATGTGTGGGGCATTATTAGGGGGAGGTGTCTTGTCAAAATATGGCTGGACTAAAGACCTCAACCCGGATAGGGTGGAAGGCCCCATGATCGGTCTGTTACTAATCGGTGACCGATAAAGACCTGACCAAGGCCTGTAGTAAGCTTGGTTAGGCATTACAGGAGTTAACACTAAGACCGAGGGGTCTTAGAGAGCCCTCTAGCGGGGCGAATAGAGCTAGATCGAGCCTTGGGAAAGCTAGATCGAGCAGGACTGAAGCTAAGCAAGAGACCGAAAGGTCTGTCTGGTCCTCCTAGAGAGGCCAAGAGAAAGTACGAGAAGCTAACTAAAGCTTGATCAGGCCTTCAGCAAGCACGACCGAGCTGTACCGGAGCTAACACTAAGACCGAGGGGTCTTAGAGAGCCCTCTAGCAGGGCGAATAGATCTAGATCGAGCCTTGGGAAAGCTAGATCGAGCAGGACTGAAGCTAAACGATAGACCGAGAGGTCTGTCTGGTCCTCCTAGAGAGGCCAAGAGAAAGTACGAGAAGCTAACTAAAGCTTGATCGGGCCTTCAGCAAGCACGACCGAGCTGTACCGGAGCTAACACTAAGACCGAGGGGTCTTAGAGAGCCCTCTAGCAGGGCGAATAGAGCTAGATCGAGCCTTGGGAAAGCTAGATCAAGCAGGACTGAAGCTAAACGATAGACCGAGAGGTCTGTCTGGTCCTCCTAGAGAGGCCAAGAGAAAGTACGAGAAGCTAACTAAAGCTTGATCGCGCCTTCAGCAAGCACGATTGAGCAAGACCGGAGCTAACACTAAGACCGAAGTGTCTTAGAGAGCCCTCTGGTGGGGCGAATAGAGCTAGATCGAGCCTTGGGAAAGCTAGATCGAGTAAGATTGAAGCTGAAAGAGTGTCAGAGGAGCAAATGAACCTCCAAAAAGTGAAAATCAAATTTTAGAAAAAACACAAGTTAAATACTGCATGGACAGTATTTCTATGTGTGGGGCATTATTAGGGGGAGGTGTCTTGTCAAAATATGGCTGGACTAAAGACCTCAACCCGGATAGGGTGGAAGGCCCCATGATCGGTCTGTTACTAATCGGTGACCGATAAAGACCTGACCAAGGCCTGTAGTAAGCTTGGTTAGGCATTACAGGAGTTAACACTAAGACCGAGGGGTCTTAGAGAGCCCTCTAGCGGGGCGAATAGAGCTAGATCGAGCCTTGGGAAAGCTAGATCGAGCAGGACTGAAGCTAAGCAAGAGACCGAAAGGTCTGTCTGGTCCTCCTAGAGAGGCCAAGAGAAAGTACGAGAAGCTAACTAAAGCTTGATCAGGCCTTCAGCAAGCACGACCGAGCTGTACCGGAGCTAACACTAAGACCGAGGGGTCTTAGAGAGCCCTCTAGCAGGGCGAATAGATCTAGATCGAGCCTTGGGAAAGCTAGATCGAGCAGGACTGAAGCTAAACGATAGACCGAGAGGTCTGTCTGGTCCTCCTAGAGAGGCCAAGAGAAAGTACGAGAAGCTAACTAAAGCTTGATCGGGCCTTCAGCAAGCACGACCGAGCTGTACCGGAGCTAACACTAAGACCGAGGGGTCTTAGAGAGCCCTCTAGCAGGGCGAATAGAGCTAGATCGAGCCTTGGGAAAGCTAGATCAAGCAGGACTGAAGCTAAACGATAGACCGAGAGGTCTGTCTGGTCCTCCTAGAGAGGCCAAGAGAAAGTACGAGAATCTAACTAAAGCTTGATCGGGCCTTCAGCAAGCACGACCGAGCTGTACCGGAGCTAACACTAAGACCGAGGGGTCTTAGAGAGCCCTCTAGCAGGGCGAATAGAGCTAGATCGAGCCTTGGGAAAGCTAGATCGAGCAGGACTGAAGCTAAACGATAGACCGAGAGGTCTGTCTGGTCCTCCTAGAGAGGCCAAGAGGAAGTACGAGAAGCTAACTAAAGCTTGATCGCGCCTTCAGCAAGCACGATTGAGCAAGACCGGAGCTAACACTAAGACCGAAGTGTCTTAGAGAGCCCTCTAGTGGGGCGAATAGAGCTAGATCGAGCCTTGGGAAAGCTAGATCGAGTAAGATTGAAGCTGAAAGAGTGTCAGAGGAGCAAATGAACCTCCAAAAAGTGAAAATCAAATTTTAGAAAAAAACACAAGTTAAATACTGCATGGACAGTAATTCTATGTGTGGGGCATTATTAGGGAGAGGTGTCTTGTCAAAATATGGCTGGACTAAAGACCTCAACCCGGATAGGGTGGAAGGCCCTATGATTGGTCTGTTACTAATCGGTGACCGATAAAGACCTGACCAAGGCCTGTAGTAAGCTTGGTTAGGCATTACAGAAGATAACACTAAGACCGAGGGGTCTTAGAGAGCCCTCTAGCGGGGCGAATAGAGCTTGATCAAGCCTTGGGCAAGCTAGATCGAGCAGGACTGAAGCTAAACGATAGACCGAGAGGTCTGTCTGGTCCTCCTAGAGAGGCCAAGAGAAAGTACGAGAATCTAACTAAAGCTGGGTCGGGCCTTCAGCAAGCACGACCGAGCAGTACCGGAGCTAACACTAAGACCGAGGGGTCTTAGAGAGCCCTCTAGTGGGGCGAATAGAGCTAGATCGAGCCTTGGGAAAGCTAGATCGAGCAGGACTGAAGCTAAACGATAAACCGAAAGGTCTGACGGGTCCTCATAAGAGGCATGGAGAAAGATCTGATACTAAAGTACCTCTCGGAAGTAATAAAATATGCCTGATGAAGCCGGGTATGATGTTTGTTGTTTGATGGCATTCATCGATTAGGTCTGGTGGATTCCCCATTACTCCGAGTGGTACTAGTAGAGGCTCCTACAGGGGTGAGCAAAGCGAGATCAAGCCTTAGGCAAGCTAGATCGAGCAGAACTGAAGCTGAAAAGCAAAATAAATGACAGGTCTGT
>NW_027451276.1:7500-31878 GCF_964194025.1 Convolutriloba macropyga | reverse complement strand
CTTGTAATCCGGGATGTCTTTCTATGTATTTTTTAAAAATCCAAGTCTTCTTGTATGGTTGCTAGGGACGTTGTGTGAGCACTCCAAATCTCATGACCAAATTTTTTTTTAAGAACCATAGGTGGGACCTTAGGATTTCTTGGATTCATATACGTTCCTTCATGGTCACGAAGACGCAAAACATCATTTACCACTTTATATAAAATCATGTTAAACGTCATTTTACGTAATATTCTTATAATTACTAGAGATAAAATTTGTCACATGTTACTTTGATAAGAACCATTTAAACTTTTTGTGATTAATAGGAACCACTCAGGGCACTGTAAGATGACTAGACACCAAAAGAGTTCCTTGTATGATTATCAGGAAATTTAATAAAACTTTTATAGAAATTAAGCGCCTTATACGCCACACGTGGTTAGCAGGAGTCATACATATTTTTCAATGGCTACTAAATTTTTTTTTGCGTTTTATATTTTAAAAATATATGGCAATCGATTGCGCTTTTTAAAACTGTTAGGAGTAATGAATCACCTCGTATTATTAAGAGGAACCATACAATCTTTGTACGACTACCAAGAATCAAGTGAAACTTTTCATGTTTACAAGAATCTTTATCTGCTTCTTTTTATATAATTAGATCACTAAAAATATGTATCACAAAAAATTCCTCATTGGACACTACTAGTCAACGGAATTGCTTTTGCTCGAATTGAATTCGAATTGCTCAACTGTCTAATTTTACCATCTTTACCAATATGCCCGAACAAAAAAATTGCATTGTGGTGCGCGACACAACCCAGCTTTGATCAGATTGACTTGTTTTGTACACAAGGGGTAGACTTCAACACGGTGAGAGAGCCCGGAAGCAGTTCAGCGGTCTGCAAAGTCTGAATACAATTATCAGGGTCTGATCGTCTTAGTCTGCGCAATCTGGAAAGTAAGGCCAGAGCCAGTGGTAATCTCGAGAACGTAGGTACTGGCCTGATCAGACTTTGCAGACTATGGATGGGGTTCTGATCAGACTATCCAGACTATAGCTGTGCAGCCAGACTGTGCGAAGTGATCGCGGTTTACATCCCAACGTGCGCAACCCAAGTTGGTCTGATCACTTCAAAGCGCACCTAAACTTGGGTCTGGGTTGTTTGAAGAGAGCGCTTGGCATCTTTTATGCGACCTGTGAACGTACCCTCAAAAAGAAAAATGTTTTATAGAAAAATCCTTCCAACATAGCTTCAAAGACCACGCAAAAGCGTCAAAAATTGAACACAAGTTCGTCATAATTACAAAAGCGGTACAAAGTTTATGAATAATTAATCAATATTTAAAATAAAGTACACATTAGTCATATAAACGCTCTCATCTTCAATCCATGACAAAATTAAAAGACATTTGTAGCAGGTGTTTAAGAGTTTCAAACTCATTTTCACAAAAGTAGCATATCGGGTGTGTTGTAATCTTTTTCAATCATTTCTTTGGTTTTCAAAGTACCTTTCCAAGATAAGCATATAGAGAAGGCTTTTTAGAGGTATTATTGTTTTTATTTTCACCACGTTTTTGACGAATGTCATCAATTCTATCAATTCATTTGAAAAAAATTGTATTCAATGAGTCACAAAAAGCCTGAACTCTTTCCTCAATTATTCCAATATTTTCTGAGTAGTAAGTTTAAACTTGGCAAAATTTTGGTGCAAGGGACTTGTAATATCAATAGGTTTGTTTAAATATTCTTTACTCGAGCAGTCCATCAATATTGAAATTCTAGAGAATCCTAGTTTTTAACAAAAGTAAGAAATTTTTGTATAGTTTGGATTTGATAATTGATGTTACAATTGATTTATACTTTTAACTGCTTTGACAAGGTCTCTCAGTTTACCAGCCACACTTTGCGTTTCCAGACTATGAAAACCAGTACCCCTCTGCTAAGTGAAAAAATATATACGATTTTTGTTAAGAGAAATCCTATTGTCTATTCCACAACAAATTGATTAATGTCATTTCTGTTTTTTCAATGAAGATCTTTTTCAGTTTGAGTTGTCTGAGCTGGTGAATTAACTGAATTCTCAAATAAATCCAAAAATTGAGAATTTTTGCACTCAACGTTATCAATTTTAGGCTATATTTTGAGCTTTCAGAAGCTATTTTCCTTAAGTTTTTTTTCTTGGTTGCTCTTTTTTTACGCTTCATTTAATCACTATTCCTATTGTTTTTAACTCCTATTAATTCCCCCTTTGTTAGTGCTAAATCTTTTACCCCAGTCATTAGCACTTGGGTTTTTTGTAAATTTAACCAAGGTCCAGATGCGTAATTGAATTTTTCTGCATCAACAACTTACTTTATGCTGAGTCTTTGGGAAAAAAATGTCGTATCATGAGCAGACGCAATAAAATTAAGCAGTTGATTTGCTTTGATCATTGTGTTTCTGTGTAGAGCTTGGAGGAGCGGTTCTATACCTAGTAGGCAGAGAAGAAATGAAAGTTGACAACCTTGTTTAATGCCGTTCTTATTTTGAATAAAATATGAAAGACAGTCAATTACTGCATTCATACATACAATTTTCTGTACAACTTTTCAATTTTTTGTCAGTATGCCTGGGCACTCTATCTTGCGCAATCATTTCGGAATTTTTTTCTCTCAATACTGTCAAAAGCTTCACAAAAATTCATAGAGAGATTTAAATTCATACAGTTCGATTTGCGTAACTAATCGTCAGTCAATCGAGCTTGTATGATAGCTGTGTTGATGCTGCAGTTTGGTAGTTCAGCAAATTGCCGTTTCTTATTTAAAAAACCATGCATTTATGCTAAAACCTTTTAAGATTGGTATTAGAGAAAAAGTTTGGTTTGATGTTGTCTCTACTACACACTATGTTCAGGTTAGGCAATATCCAGGAAAAAAGTGCAAATTGAACTCGGCATTTTTTTCATCTGCATTAATGAATTTAAATAAATAAGTCAGTTCTGGAGCAAAAACAAGTCAATGATTCTTTTATATCAGTCAGATACCAAAATTGTCAAGTCCCGCCGCAGCATTGTTATTAAGCTGTTTGAATGTCATGCCCATCTTCCTGTTCAGTTAACTGGTCCCATTTGATTTGTTTTTGCTTTTTCGATTAACTTACTGTTCCTTTGAGATAGGCGTTCAATGATTCTGTTTTGCATCACTATTTTATCAGGTGTATAAATTTATTTCCCATTGAATCCCTATATCACACTAAGAATCAGCTTATCCTTTTCTCAGTACCTTCTGTTATTTTTTTGCACTGTCGATAGTTTTTATTCATATTAAAAATGGTTAGCAGGTTTTTGAGAGCCCCTGATTCTCCGCAGTTCAGGTCTTTGTAAAAATTTTTTGATCAAGTGAAAAGTTGCTTTCATGCATTCGGTCTATTTGGGGCTAAAATTCCGTTTATCATTACTGGCTACTTGGGTACTATCATTTTCAATGTTTTCTGTCATTATGTCTTAGCTCTTCCATCGATGTTTTAGAAAAACTCTTCGCTCAGTTTTGAAGCTATCAATTTTGTTCGTCAGCTTATTTTCGTTAACTTTTAAAATATAGTTGAGATCTTTTGAACCGCCGAAATTCAGATCTTAATAATTTTTTGATCTACTGAAAAATTGCTTTCATGCGTTCAGTCTAAGCTCTTTGAGTGTATCATTTTCAATGTTTTGTTTCAATAACTCCCATCTATTTTTTTCATGTTTTAGGTCAAGATGCTTTGGACGATCTCTTAGCTTAGCTTTGATGTTATCATTTTTGATCGTCAGCCTAGTTTTGTTAAAACTTTTAAATCTTTTGTCAATTACAGTAGAGTTCTCTAGAGAAATATTCGGTTTGTTTGGGAGCCAGTATCCTATTTTCCTCTGCCTCTGTGTTTAAAATTGTTCTCCGTTTATATTTCATGTGTCTAACTGCACAATGCAAAGATCACTTATAGATGTTTTGATAGTTGTGACGCTTGAAACTAACTTGTAATTGTCTGAAAATATGACCAATGTGAGACTCTTGGTTGTTATTCTGTCAATACATGTTTTCGTTCTTTTTTTGCGTTGTTTAAAACCATCAAAACGTCTCATTGATTTAACGTCTCATTGGCATCGTTAACTTGTTGATATTTGTTCAGTCTTCTGTTCCCTGGCTCCTTTTTTGCTGTAGCATCAGCCAGGTCAAATGCGTTTAAATATCCTCTTATATTTATTGGAAAATCATTCACCAAATCTTCAACATTTTGAGGACAAGATTTAGAAGTTTTTGTGCTTCAAAAAGGGGGTTCAGCGCATGGTCACTTAAAGCCGCTACGGGAGAGCAGTAACTTGAATGGTTAGAAATTTCGTTCTTTGCACAGATGTTATCGCTAAACGGTTAGGCCATCAAGAAGCTTGGTGCATAGTAAAGAAAATGATTAATAAAACAACCTCAACCGAAGAATTGAAAAGTTTCGGAAAAAATTATGATCAAAACTCGCCAAGGGGAGAACCTAACCGATAAGAGGCAATTAGTGAGTAAAATTTTTCACGGCGGGAATCGATCCCGCACAATACGGAATTACTCCCAAACAGCCTAACAACTGACAAAACCAAAGCATAGAGTACGCCTGAAAGAGAATTTTGGAAGCAGGCACGAATCCGCAAACAAACCGCAATTTTAACATATCACTCATTGAAACTCCAAGAAAGTACGAGGTTCTCTTAAAACCATAGAAACTCTTTAATGGTATCAAAAAAGATCAACTATCCGTGCACAAGAAAATCAAACAAGCACCTAATATAACGGTTATTTCTTTTTGCTTATATCTGTAAAAACGGCTTTCTTTGGTTCCTTTATTTGTCGGGGCCTGGTATCCCATTTAAAACTGTTGGAGCTTCTTTCTCATAATAGGAGCAAAACAATAGAATTAAATTGCGTAATTGCTCCACCAGAAAGATAGATAAGCTAATCACCAGGCAATTTTAACACGTTGCAAAATGCAGTTCACTATTTAACCACCCATAAAAATATCGAATGGGCTCCTAACCCTCGTACCGTGTCACTGGAAAATTGAGATCTGAAGAAAACCGTTTCATTTATTCTAATATTAAAAAGGTTAAGAAAAAATTTTTGGAAGAGTATAACTGAGCTCCTTTTTTCCAAGACATAGACAACGCTAAGGCTATGTTTTGATTAAACCTGTTGAACTGAAAAACTTTATTGGTACAGAAATAACATTTTTACATTCTTTCACAATATAGCTAACTCTCCCTTCAAAAAATGGATTTTATGATTGCGGCAATAGGGAGTGGGGAGCCAGAACAGGTCCATACATTCTCACTAAGCTGGGGGCTAAAATGGGAACGACATTTCCAGTGAAGAGATCAAAAACAATGTTATACAAAATATCGTCTTTTTCAGAAAAAAATATACCCTACCAATAATTACTACTTTTACAATGGTTGAAAGTTTTAGATTGGATAGCTTCCGTGCGTAACTCACCGTAGATCTGGAACCCCCGCCGCCGCCGCAAAACCCACTTCACCTTCCTCCCCGCACCCCATGCATGTCTCGAGGTTTAGACCTCGACTAATGAATAGACTGAAAAAGTCTAGTGGGGGGTCAGTATTAACCAAATCTACAAAATAGAATACTATGTTAAAGTCGAGCAAAAGATTTTCCATCGGTAAATTAAAGTTTTTTTTAAAAGCATTTTGTCTCAAGCACGTTCTTTTCATAGAAGATTTGTGTCGAACATTTGGGTTTTTTTCAGGGGTCAAGGGTAAAGAAGTAGCATTCGATCAGTCCAGTCAGGGAAAATTTATCGGTCGAGCTAGATCTTTTCATGGGTCGAGCAAGAAATTTTTTATCAGTCCGCTTGTTTACATATTCGGGATGGTTTCTGTTGACCAGTTAACCTATGAGCGCGGCCATTCCACCAGAAATTGTATGTCAGTTATCGCAGTCATGACCTGATGCACGTGAAGTGCAAACCAGGGCAAGCCAGTTTAAAAAAAGTTTCTGAAACGTTATGGCATTTCCCAATAAACTTTTTGACAACTAGAGTGACATCTACATGAATGGAAGAATATCGCTGTTTTCGTGTTGGTTAATAAATATTTGCTAAAAATTAATTCACAATTAAGATCCTTTTATCAAACGGGGAGATTGTAGAAAAATTTCCAATGATTTACCTATTATGTACCATAATGGACGTTTAGTTCAAATAATTTTAGTCAACGACAGCTTTATTTTCTTGGCGCTAAAAATATCTCAAGTAACTTTGCACATATTTTTTGTATGCAAATGTCCAAAAACTAAAACGCTCTGTTGTAAATTGGGGGCAAATAATAGAAGAATCACAAAAAACAATCACAGTTGCGATCGTTTTCATGAGTAACGCAAAAAAAGATTGATTTAAGACGGAAAAAGCCTGCTAAGTTTTCTATGTGATGATGAGCTCTTGTTTAACCATAGTTTTAGGTCAACCGTATCATGTCAATCTTGACTACATTGCTTTAGCAGTTATGCGGAGAAAGTTTCAGACGCATAAAGTGACCACTGTCATTAAAACGAGCAACAGTGGTCGGGAAAACAAGGCTGTCTGAAATGTAGGGAATAAAAAAAGCAGGTTGTTATGTTGGGATCGGGCCGTTAGGGTTGTATATTTTTTCAATGCAATTAGATGCAGCTACTCTTCAATGCGAAGCATATACCACAATCAATCTTATTTACTATAATTAGATAAATCTAGACAAATTCACATAAAACTGGGCATGAAATCATGCGTTTTTAACACTAAATATTGCTAAAAAAAAAGTGCAAGCGTATAAGATTTTTGGAGCAAATTATTTTTTACAGAATAAAACAAAAAAAGCTGCAACATAATTACACTTTACAAACACAGGCTAACACTCTTAATTTCTTCTTCAAAAAACAATGTGTAAATTTTTGTTCTTCAACCCAGAACACTTTGACTCTCTTTGGTAGACAGTTTTATAAGTTTTTGAAATGTTAAATTTGATGTAGAGTGTCGTTTAGCAGATAAACGCAAAGTATGCCAAAATAAAAACAACTCGATTAAACTGCAATCCAAACGTAATGCAAAAATTAAGTAAAATTTCAGATATATTAAATTTCTAATCGTCACAATCAAGACAGTGCTCAGTGTTTAAATTTTTTATTCATTTTTATTGATGTTTTCCATTGTTCCAAAAAAAAACAAGAAACGGTTCAATATAATCTAGTGATTTCAAACCCCAGACGACTGCTGTCTATGGTCATGGTTTTCATCCGCTGTGGATTTTAACCGGCCGGTTACCTGGGCGACGCCACCAAGAGAGCCCACTGGCCCACCTGGGGCAAATTATAATACGTGCATCTCCAAAGCCTGCGATTTACTTGACTGGTTCAAAATTTGGCTCGCTTGCATATCGGCTTGATTGATCGCCGTCCTTATAGTTGGCTAAGAAAACAATTATCTGTTTTTGTTTTCCCATTAATTATAAAGAAGCAAACATTTGTTGGTTCTCCGCGTGCTAACGGCAAAAATTTGCTCCAGAAAGAAGAAGAAAGAGAAGAAAGAGAAGAAAACAGAAGAATTTTACAATTACATCAACTTAGAAGGTTATGTTAAAATTTTGCCATAGAGTAATTTTTCTCCTCAGATCCAACAAAACTTTCGACTTATTTGTTTGAAAAAGCCTTGCAGGTTGAGATCGGTGTTTACTTGATCTGAATTTCACATATTGTGTTCATTTTTAATGAAAATAGCAATTTGACACGCCTCACGGCTTGACAAAAAAAAATTATTTAAGATTTACAATTATACGTAGTTTGATATTACAGCTGTTTTTGATTTAAATCATTTTTTTCCAAATATTGTTTACAGTTCCATTAATTGCGACCCAGGCTGAGGTCCCAGACGGAAGCAAGTATGTCCAGACCGAAGATGAACGCACGAGGGGGGCGTCGTGCGTTCAAAATTACAAAGCCTGGAAACATCAAAAAACGCACGAAAGTCTGAACATGAACGCACGAAAGTCTGACGAACGAACGAAAGTCTGGACATCAACGCGCGAAAGTCTGAACATGAACGCACGAAAGTCTGGACATGAACGCACGAAAGTCTGGACATGAGCGCACAAAAATTCGTGCGTTCATGTCCAGACTAAAAAACTAACCTTTTATGCTTGTAGATGCCCATTGAAGATGAAGACGCCAGTGTTCCATGAGTCCACAAATCCACATATAAAGTCTTTTTTTTACGTGAGGTACGCACGAAAGTCTGGACATGAACGCACGAAAGTCATGTGAACGCACGAAAGTCTGGACATGAACGCGCGAAAGTCTGGACATAGGCAACTTCCGTCTGGGACGGTCTGGACATAGGTATTTTCCGTCTGGGACGGTCTGGACATACTTGCTTCCGTCTGGCACCTCAGCCTGGGGATGCTTCTCAAAAACTGTTTTAAAAAATGCCAAAGGTTGAACTGATGTTTCTTACCCGAATGGGTTCATCATTTCATTCAGAGCCGTCCTCGTTTGGCAGAAATTGTACTGATAGAGCATTGTGTTGACAAAGTTTCTGATTGACCCAATGACGCCCGGAACCAAAAAATCAGCGGCCACTTGAAGAATGACAAGGTAGAAATCTACGCTTCGCAGTTGTTCATTTATTATTAGGATAACCAAACAGTAGAAATTAACACTCAGCGATAGCAGAGAGGCAAATAACTGAAATCAGAGAAAAATATCGTCTTTTGTATATAACGCATTATATCTATATATACATACATATATATATATATATATATATATATATATATATATATATATATATATACACACATATATATATATATATATATATATATATACATATATATATATATATATATATATATATATATATATATATATATATAGTGGGAAAAAGGGGCTATCCAACGAAAAAACTCAACCCTAACGGGTATTCTTTTTTGCGTGGACAAATGCCCCCTTTTTCCCACCACTACATATAACCTTTGTTTTATCCACTATAATTCCCTTTATATTCCCTCAAAATCTATCGTTTCCTGTCTCACTTGGTGTAGTGGTTAAGTCATCGAGTCTAGTTAAGTTGCTTTAGCAAACGGAAGGTTTGGGGTTCCTTCCTCACTGACTCCAGTGAACGTCCCCCGATTGTGATGAATTACTATGAAACTAAGAGAGATTGAAAAAACCCAAATTCACAGTTCTTAAAAAGGGGCGATCCCTGCTGTGAGACTGTATATGGGACACACTGTGATGGGTATACAGTCAAAAACAATGAGATCGGTGTAAACACAGTAATTAGTGTATTTTTAGTGTAACTTGCGAGATTAATCTGTGGAGCCACTTCGTGAATTTGTGTGACCACTTCGTAGATAATCTGCACAAAACCAGCTTAACTCTAAACTTTTATCTTCAATTTTTCAGCATATTCTCTGAATCTATCTTTAGTGCGCGTATATCTATATCTATGAACATAAGCACATAGTCTACACTTAAAATTTTTAAACTTAAACCCGCTAATATATTGATTTACTTTGCACATTATACATGTTATATATAGATTCGGATCATTATAATGTATATCCATATGACTAATATATTCCCTATTCATAAAGTAGCACTCACATAATGTATCTGAACATTTATCACAACAACTATTGCAAAAGTTAGTTTTACAACTATCACACTTTACTGGTTTAGACATTTTTAATTTATATATTTTTCAAAAATGAATTTTTGTTCTTAAAAATTAAAGATGTCTAATGTAAAAAGCGCGAACTTCTGTGATATTTGTGAGTTATTCCTTGACTCAAAGAGAGAAGTATTCAAACATACTTTAACAAGCAGACACCAGAAAAGAGCCAGGGAAACGATTATGAAAGGCAGAAAGGGCTTCGCCCATACCCCAACCCCTATCTAAAGGGGCGTCGCCCTCGGCCTCCCGACCCATAACGGAAAACATGGTGAAAATGTATGATCAAGATCTAGATGAGTACTATCTCATTCCTAAGCCTAAGCCCAAGGCGGCTTCGCCCCTGGTCCCCCAGCCCCAACCCAGCCATGATTAATCCTAAACCCAAACCTGAAAACATGGGGAGAGTGTACGACCCCGAAAAAAGATGATTACATTCTGGTTCCTAAAAAGGTTCTGCCTGAACATAAAAGAGTTTTGCACACGGCCCCTCAAACTAAAACTGGGTCTAAAATTGAACTTGAAACTAAGCCCAAACCTCAACTGTATTCCCATGTTGGGTCTGCGGCCGAAATGAAATAGGTCTACAAACCCACATGAAAAAACACTGGAGGGAAAACGTAGCCCAAGACGATAATTTTAATATTAAATCAAGCTTCAATCAAAGACAGTTATATATTACTAAATCTAATAATAGTTTTATCAAGGATGTTAATGAGCCAATACATTACATATTAGACGAGTTTAAACCATTTAAATCCTACAAATACAAGGTTACTGCTAATTGCGTATATAGAGAGAGAACTCCCGATGATGATGAAGAAGGGCCCCAGGCCTTGGCCCCCAAAATGCTATTGAAAACAGCTTTAGAACTGATGAAATTGTGACTATAGATCAACGACTGAATCTAAACCAACAGCTTGATCAAGTTAAAGAAACATATGAAGCCTATGGCTATGATTATGAATTTATAGAAATATCAGACATGCAACTAATCATAGCAAGAAGTAAGCCATCATTGGGATCTTATAAAGAACTACACCCGGACTAAGAAGTAAAACAAAAGCAATATTAAATATTAGAACCAATAAAGTTAACTGCTTACGATTATGTATTACAACCGCAATATATCCTGTAATCAAGGATGCAAATAGAGAAAATAAATAAATCAATAACCCATTCGATGACTGGGGGATAATGAAAACACATGTGATTATTTGAAAAGAATACAGAATAAATATAACATCAACATTTGGTTTTACAAACCTTCAACTGAAGATTACACTAAAGCAGAAATATTAGAGAGATGCTCAAACTTCAACAAAGGTGGTAAGAATATCTGAATATTAGTTTGCAATGAACATTGTGCTTTTATCAAGATCATAGAAGTATAATTAAAAAGACCAAAAACTAAACATGAAAAGAATTAGTTTTTTGATAAATGTTCTGTTTGGTTTGCCACTCAACAAAATTATGAAACCCACAATATGAATGCTGCACACAAACCAAACCAAAGATTGTGCGCCCTAAGTTAAAACAAATCGAATTCAAAACCATTGCAATTAACAAGAAGTGAAGAACGTCATCTGTAGCGATATTGAATGTTATATGGACAGCATTAATTAAAAGATTGTTGATAATATATATAAAATATCTGACCATGTATCTATTGCCGTTGGCGTTAGTTGGCAAAGCACGGGCGAACTTTCGTTTAATGGAAATTACAGTTCTTATTTTTGTCCACATTTTATCAAAGATTTTGTCAAAGATCTATTGAAAATAGAAACTGAGAATAATTCCAAGTTAAACAAACCAATGATATTTAATAAAGAAGATAAATTATATCATGATGCCGATAACACTTGTCATATTCGTAATAAACCTTGCATTATTAAAATTAGAGATCACTGCCACCAAACTGGCAAACATAGAGGCCCGGCATGAAAATTTTGTAACTTAAACTATCAACAACAAAACATCATTCCGATTGTATTTCATAATGGTAAAGGCTAAGACTTTAATCTAATATTTAATGAGCTATTTAATCAGAATAATATAAGAGAAGATTTGATGTGATAACTAGTACTAATGGTAAAGCTAGAATGTTTAGATTTAGTATACTAAATTTATAGATAGTTACAAATTTATGACAATATCTCTTAATGAATTGGCAAATATTTATGGTGTTAAGTGTAAAACATTGTATCCTTATGAGTATTTTAAAAATGTGAAAAACTATAATAACAAATTGAACATACTATCAATGACAGACATTAGATCATCGCTAACAAATAAACTACCACCTCAATCTTGAGTTGATGAGTTTAATAGAAGTAATATTATGAAAACTGGTAATAAATTAACAGTAGAGTATATGGAGAATGTTGTCAGAATATTAGAACCTTGCTTTCATCTATTTGTTCAGTTAAACATAGTGAAATATAACTCAATCATCTGCATTATATCAGTCTACCTGGTTTCAGCTTTGATTGTTTCCTACAATTAAGTGAAGTTGAATTAGAACCAATTGAAGATGAACAAATGCTAAAAGATTTCATTAGTGCAATGAGAGGTGGTATATGCGGTAGTATGGGAAATAGATATATTAATGGTGGAACATGGAATAAGTCCTATAGCCAAAGCCAAAGTCAAAGATTACAACCATCACTGAAAAATCTAAGGCTGCATTATATGGATACTGATAGTTTTGTTTTAGGCTTTAGTGAAGGTAGTGTTGATGATAAAAACATGGATCTATCCAATCTTGATACTCCAATCAAAGCTAATAATAAAGTTCCAGGTAAATTCAAACATGAGCGGGGAGTAGAGAGATAGAAGAATTCGTAGTACTAAAACCACAGACCTATAGCTTTAAGAATGGAACAGCAAAAGAGCGGTAAAAACTCTTCCAAGATTAATGAAACGTTAAAGGAAACTACAAAACAAACTCAAGATCTAGCGCCAGCTTTGTTGATACAAACACAGCCAATATTCTTCCTTCAATGGGGGCTCAAACTAATCCTCAATTAAAATTAAATCTCGTAGATTTACCTACTAGGAGATTTAAAATGAACGATTTTTGTATACCTCTAGAGCAGGGTGCATTTTTAGTTAAGAATAATGTATATGATTTTTCAGATGGATTTATTAACTTTCTAACTAATCAACATGGATTACACGATAATATCGAGGAACATGAAAACAAAATTACAGGTTTTTATTTGATAATAGATATGATTTAGGAAGAGGTGATAAGAGAAGCAGTAGATATAGGACAATAAAAAGTATATTAGAGGATAAAGAGAAAAAATATGGCAGTGGGTTTAACTAAAGTTAAACTCAACAATAATAGCTGTAACTTTGCAGATAGTTTTATAGAAAGATTACAATTACATATACTAGAAACAAAAGCTGTTCATGATGGAATTTATGATGAAATGTTAAATAGGTCTAAACAACTATTATCTATGAATATTTTTAATCACGAACAGCTAGATAATTTTGTTTTTGATTATGGTAAATGAGTAAACTAGCAACCACGTTGATGAACGAAGTTCCTGCAAAGCAGATAGATATGCCTACAACTACATCAATAATGAAACAACAAAGCTCAATTAAAACTAAACAACAACTCCTGGCTAAAGAAGTATTCAGCTTCAAATACAAAAGCTTTAAAGAGAACGAATAATACCAGTATATAATGATGAAACATGTTCAGCTAATTTAATTGATAAGTCATCTCTAAGTAAATACAATAATAACTAAAAGTTTATTTTAACAGTTATAGACAGATTCACAAAATATGTTGCAAAAAATCTGGTTTATCTATCAATAATGGCTTGAAAATAATTTTATCAGAAGGACAAAAACCAGAAACTTTATGAGTAGATAGAGGTAGTGAGTTTTACAATAAAACATTTAAATCTTTACTTAAAAATATGAAACTGAATTATATTCTACTTATAGTGATTTAAAGGCTGTGTTTACAGAGAGATTTAATAGAACATTATTACACATAATTAATAAACCAATGTTCAGTAATGGGGATGGTAATTGGGTAAATATATTAAATGATGCTGTTGTAACATATAATAATAACGTTCATTCAATAATTAATATGACACCTGTTGATGCTTCTAATAATCCTGTTAAATACTATGTTAAATCTACCAAAAGCAACACCCAAACTTAAAGTCGGTGACTATGTCAGGAATTATGTCAAACATAACATTCTCTCTAAAGCATATACTTCTAATTGGAATCGAGAATTGTTTAAAGTTACTCAAGTTCTAAAAACCCAACCACCAACAGATGGAACAGAAGATATTAATGGTGAAATAAAAAAAAGCAAACACTAGGAACAGGAATTTTTAAAATCCGAGTTTGATCTTGAATCTAATGATAAGGCTTTGGAATCTTTAAATATAGTTCTTTCCGTAAGATGACAAGAAGTAGATTCAATCAGGCTAAACAGCAATCAGTAATAAACAACCTAAAACTAAGTAAAGCTCGTCGGTTAGTCCCTAAGATAATGATAACATTGACATGAAAGATACCTAAATAATTACAAATGTACACCCTCCCATAGATGAAAAAGATGTTGTTGATAAAGATTATTGTGACAATAACTTATTATCCTCTTCGAATAAAATCGATATTTTAAGTAAAAACATAACGGATCTAAGAAAAGGTGATTTTGATAAAGTCACTACTAAAACTTTACAACTAAACAAAATACAAGTCAATGAAGAACTAATTAATGAGTTTTTTAATTCAGCAAGTGAAGTAACAGATACAATCAACTTTTGTAACAAAGTTTCTTGAGATACCATCTCTAAGTATTTTCAATTAAAACTAGAGAATGATAATATTAAGTTTAATTAGAATATTACTAACATACAGCTAGATGATATGTTTAGTACTGGTCTAAGGGAAATTAAAGAAGTTAATGAAAAAACTAATTCTTTTTAAAGATGAAGCACTCATAAAGAATAAAAAGTACAATAGTACAATATTTAATATTTAATAGCTATATTTTTAGAAAGTAAGCGAGTAGACAACAAAGAACAAGCAAGACTAGAGATGCATTATGATTTTAATCATGGAGATATAATGAAAGAGATTGAGGGTTGTTTTATTAATTAAAATAGAAGAAACTAAACACAGTGCTTCTTTACTTTACTCCAACATTAACACCTTCTCAAAACAATACATCTATGATAAAATCCTATTTTATAAAAAATTTAATAATAATTTCAACATTATAAAAAAATTTAGAAATTATTGTGAAACTGAAACTAATAACTATAATAAGAAGTTAAGTAGATATAAAAATTATATTAATTTAGGTGAGATAACAGAAATACTATTATCATCAATAGCAACAACTGCAACATCAGCATCAGTTGCGTTAACGGGTATAGGTTTGCCTTATTCTACACCAACAGCTTTTGCTACAGCAAATATTTGTGGTTCATTATCAAAAACAATTAATACTTAAATGAGAAAAAAAATGTAAAGTATTCACTGATTTATATTCTAAGTAAGCAGTTTAGTGGCAAGTTTAATAAACTATATACTAAATCAATTAAAAATAAAAAAATAGATAATGATGAGTTTAATTAGGTAATCAAGGTATTTGAGGAATATAAGAAGAACAAGAAAAGTAGATTGAATGTTTTTTTAAAACTAAAGTTATTAATATTTAGTTATAAAAATATATTTAGTAATAATAATATTAGTATTGATATTTACTATTGGATATATCTGGTCATAGACTTACACTTATAGTCACAGTCATGGTGAAACATGAGCAAAGCCCCATAGTCATGTTCATATTAGCAGTCATAGACTTACACTTATAGACATAGTCATAGTCATAGTCATAGACAAAGTTATTAATTAAACTCTAATATAAATAATAATCTTTTCTTTGTACCTAAGTATAAACCTCTGCCTATCTGTAATACTCTTATACCTTCAGCAGTAGTTGCAAATTTAATTAAATCAGTTGCGGCTGATAAAGCAGCTCTTGGGTTTCTAATTGCAGCTGCACTTTTACTTGCTATTTCTAACGCTCTTACTGGGTTGTTAGCAGCTTTCTTTCCAAAGTTAACTGTTGCTTTACCAACACTTTTAAAGAGCTCTTTCAATCCCTCTGCTTCTATTGTTGCATCACATGACAGTCATAGATTTATTTCTTCTGCAATTAGTACAATTGCCCCTTAACATCTTAGTGCCTTTAGCTGTGGCAACCCCTCGAATATTATTAGTACCACTATAGTGTCTACAACCAACACAATATGAATTATTTTACTAAAGTTACTCATTTTTCTATATATGAAAAATAATGAAAATTAAAAAGTATAAGCTCTTTTTTGTTAAGCCTAAAGCCAAAGGGGCTTTGCCCTTGGCTCCCCAATCACTATCTAACACTAAACCCAAGCCAAAGCCTAAACACCAATCATTACCTAAAGTTATTAGTGTTTAGTTATAATAGTATGTTTAGTAATAATATTATCAGTGTTGATATTTACCTTTAGATATATCTAAGCCACAACCCAAGCCACTACCAAAGACTAAGCCCCAGTCACTACCCAGGGCTAAAACTAAGCCAAGGCCCAAAACTGAGTTTGAAGTTTGAGGTCTATCTCTAGAGAATTTAAAAAACGGATAATATTAATGCGAAAGGTTTTGTTAAGACTACTAGGAAAAAATTTGACTAATATAATGACTATAACACTGACTATAATATTGACTAAGACATTGACTATAACAATGACTATGGCAGCAATTATACAATTAGATTTGACTATGAGATTATATCAACCGTCTTATTACCATCACTATTTACACTAAAAACTTTTCTAGTTAATACTAATGCATGACATATAACATCTGCAACTGCAGCATTAAATTTAAAATTAAGTTGTTTTGGTTGCGGACCTATAAGATCATTTTGATATCTAGTATCAATTATATATATTTTATAAATCGTCTTAAATGTTCTATGACCTATATATGGCTTTAAATAATGTGGCAACCCATTAAAATCTTTTTTAAAATTAACAAATTTTTTAAAGGCCTCATTATAAAGATTAGAGCCATAATTATTATTCATTCTATCCTTAGGATAAAATTCACTACCAATCCTACAATAACATTCAGTAACATTCATAATATCAGATGTACTTGCATCATGTGATTGTTCATCAACATCATACCACATTCCATACCTAGATCAAATAAAAGGTTTGTAGCATTTGGTACATTCTTATAAAATGTGTTTCTTTAATAATTAACTAAAATCAATATCATTCTTTTTTAATCCTTTCTATACAATAATTCTATTATAATTACTAGGATCAAAACTAGGTAAACACCATGATATATCTCTAATATCTATTTTACCATCGTTACCTACTGCATGAGCACCAGCACCAACTCTTTAAAGAGCTCTATCATTATTATTTTTTTAAATATTAGTCTAAAAGCTAACCCATATATAATCTTTTCTAAATCCTTCACAAAACCAAATAGATTACTCATCTTAACCATCATATACATGTGAACATTTTCTGCATCTCCATGATCACCTTTTAGTTGACTATCTCTATTATTTTGATTTCTAACAAAGCCACACTCATATTCATCACTAGTAATAGTTAATAACTTATACATGAATAGATTAGGATGACAATGATCTATGTATTCAATAGTCTTACCACCACTAGTTTCAAGCTTAACTGAACTAAACAATGCCATCATACCATAATGAACTATATTAGCATCATTATATTAGCATCATTATTAAATACACCGCCAGCATTATCTGATACAACAAACTCTATCTCTAGATATGAATCATGTATATTGAAACGATTATCTTCTCTATTGAGAATGATATTAATATTAGTATTAACCGTATCATCGTTGTCAGATTATTGAGTTTATATTTTATAATCTTACTTTTGTGTATATCATTATAATAACCATAAGTGGCATCCAAATTAAAGTCCGTTTTTATAAGGAAATAATTTAATTGTAATTAAGACTTTATCTATAACTAAGGCTATAACAAGGGCTATAACTAAGGCTATAACTAAAGCTAAAAATACAATTGGGACTATAGCCAGGGCTATAAATATAGCTATAGCTATAACTATGACTAAACTATGACTATAGCTAAGGCTATAAAAATAAAAATAATTATAACTATAGCTTTAACTATGACTATAAACATAGTTATAAACATAATTTAATAATATTTGAATAATTAAAATTACAGAATCCTTAACCTTATGGGAACTACAACACAACGATACATGAAGCTTTAACTAAAACTAAAGAAGAGCATACACTTAGCCTATACATAATAAAACAAAATTAGGTTTAATTTGATTATCTGTTTATAACTCGGTGTTTAGTGTGAATAGAAACAATAATCAATTTCTTTATGCTAGTACAGTAATAGATGGTGAAAAAACATCTATGGAATATCTTAGCTATAATTCTTATTCTATTTCTAATTCTAATTCCAACACTAAATCAAACTCAAGCAAAAGCTCAAACGTTACATCTGTTCTTAATTATAATTATAAAAGAATCCCTTTGTTATTTTCAACTAATACACCAGGTGCATATGAATTAACTGAAAAAGCAGAATTAATAAAAGGAGAAACTGATGGTAATGTTATAATAGAACCAGATAAGAATAAAATGAAATGTAAAATGGAAATCAAACAAGGTGCACTTAGCTTTGATGTAGAAAACTCAATAGCATCATTACAATGATTCAGGAAAATAGTTTTTAAATAAGGTAAGTATACATCTCAAAAGATTATTGATATTATGGATTTTAGTACTATTAATATTTGTTGTAATCTTCTATCTGGTGTTAAAGATATTGGTAATAACACAGACATACTATATACTTTTACCCTAACAGAACCTCCAGGTTATTGGATAAATTTTATACCAACTAAAATCTTATATCAAAAAGTAACAAAAGATAAAATAGAGTATTTTGAATTTCATATTAATGATGAACATGGAAGACCTATTGATTTCAATGGTGATGAGTAAAGTTTTAGTTTAAATCTGATTTAGACTTAGACTTAGTCATAGTCATAGACTTACACTTATACTTGTACTTACACTGACTCATAGACTTAGACTTATTCATAGACTTGGTCATAGACTTAGTGATAGTCATAGTCATAGACTTAGTTATAGACTTAGATATAGACTTAGACTTAGTTATAGACGTAGACTAGACTTATAATTAAACTTAATCATAGTCATGTACTTATAGACTTATACTTATACCTACTCATAGATCTATACTTATACTTACTCATAGACTAATACTCACTTATAGACTTATACTCACTCATAGACATGAATCAAAAACATAATTAAACTATAAAACTCTCCTATCCCAATTAATTTTTAATCTACCATAAATATCACCATTTTAAGATTCATATAAAACAAGATAGCTATAGCGTTGTTTCCACACCTTAGTACATATATTAGCAAAATCACTATAACCAAGTTCAGATTCATTAAAGTAGTCTTTATATAATTGATACACTACACTACCTCTTTGTTTAAATAAAATAAATAGATTACAATTCTCTCTAACATTCTGTCTATCTAATGAGAATAGATTTTGATTAATAAACATCACATTAAAATCACTATGTCTGTCTCTACAAAAACATTTAAAATTAATTGGTTCCTTAGCTCTAATATCATCAAATATCATGACTTTCTTTAAGTTTTTGGGTAGTTTATCAGGTGGTGTTAATTCTTTTATATCTTTAATAAAAACTACGTTTTTATACTTTAAATCATCATATTGATTACCAGTAGGACCAATGATATATAGTTAATCAAAAGGTATATCATCCAAAAATAGATACTTTAAAAAGACGGTCAAAAAGTAACAAAAGATAAAATAGAGTATATTGAATTTCATATTAAAGATGAACATGGAAGACCTATTGATTTCAATGGTGATGAGTAAAGTTTTAGTTTAATTCTGATTTAGACTTAGACTTAGTCATAGTCATAGACTTACACTTATACTTGTACTTACACTGACTCATAGACTTAGACTTATTCATAGACTTGGTCATAGACTTAGTGATACTCATAGTCATGGACATAGTTATAGACTTAGATATAGACTTAGACTTAGTTATAGACGCAGACTTATAATTAAACTTAATCATAGTCACGTACTTATAGACTTATACTTATACCTACTCATAGATCTATACTTATACTTACTCATAGACTAATACTCACTTATAGACTTATACTCACTCATAGACATAAATCAAAAACATAATTAAACTATAAAACTCTCCTATCCCAATTAATTTTTAATCTACCGTAAATATCACCATTTTAAGATTCATATAAAACAAGATAGCTATAGCGTTGTTTCCACACCTTAGTACATATATTAGCAAAATCTCTATAACCAAGTTCAGATTCATTAAAGTAGTCTTTATATAATTGATACACTACACTACCTCTTTGTTTAAATAAAATAAATAGATTACAATTCTCTCTATCATTTTGTCTATCTAATGAGAATAGATTTTGATTAATAAACATCACATTAAAATCACTATGTCTTTCTCTACAAAAACATTTAAAAATAATTGGTTCCTTAGCTCTAACATCATCAAATATCATTACTTTCTTTAAGTTTTTGGGTAGTTTATCAGGTGGGGTTAATTCTTTTATATCTTTAATAAAAACTACATTTTTATACTTTAAATCATCATATTGATTACCAGTAGGACCAATGATATATAGTTAATCAAAATGTATATCATCCAAAAATAGATACTTTAAAAAGACGGTCTTTCCACATTCACCAGATATTACACATCTGAAGCTTTCTGGGAATGCAGCAGCAACAATTATTTTATTGTCATCAATACATGTTTGTAGACTACCATTAACATCAATCTTCAAAGGGTCTTCGGCCTTGCTCCCCCAAGGGGATGCCCTGCTACTATAGAGCGGGAAGTCTTTGGTACCCCGGCTACTATAGGCCAAAGGTGAAAGAGACTTTTCCCTTAGGTGTTTGTTTCTCTCTAAGTAGATTTTTATATATATATATATATATATATATATATATATATATATATACCTATATATATATATATATATATCAATGTCATCTTCGTCATCAATGTCATCTGTATTGTGGGTATCTGACCATGTTTTACCATCATCAGTATTAACATTACCATTGACATTGCCATTGCCATTGACATTGCGATTGACTTTTCCGTTGACTTTGTCATTGCCATTGCCATTGACATTACCCTTGACATTGCCATTGCCATTGACATTGCAATTGACATTTCCGTTGACTTTGTCATTGCCATTGCCATCGCCATTGACATTGCCATTGCCATTGTCATTGTCGTTGACATTGTCATTAACATTGTCTTTAGCATTGCCACTGCCATTGGCATTATCATTATCATAGCCTTTAGCATTGGAATTATCAATATCATTGCGATCGCCATTGGCATTATCATTATCTTCAATTTCATTTCATCTTTAACTTTACAACTAAAGCAAAAACACTTATCATACAGTCCCGGACATTTAATTTGATTAACTAGAGTATCCACAGCACCCTCTATTATAAATCTTCTATCAATAAAATAGATCGTGTATAAAAAATAAGCCCCACAATAAGATTCATCATATTCGTGTGTTCTTTCATTAGAACCGAAATCAACATATTCTTCTAGGAATAATGGTGGGTCTCATCACCAAAACTATCAAAAAATAAACTTTTCCGCTGCTCCTTCTTATAACTAAAACCCAACGCGGGCCATCAGTTGGATGTATATTAAAAATAATGTTGAAGTCATCATTGTTGATAGTGAGTGGTGTCTCATCTCTCATTACTATTTCTATTGGAGTTAGACTTATGTCTTTGCTCATATCTTCTATTCTGATATTACTCTTAGCTTTATTATCAATACCAAAATCATTATTGAATTCTTCAAAACTTAGGATAAGCATTTTTATTTAATAAATATTCAAGTTTATTTATAAGTCTAAGGCTAAAGTCTATTTATAAGTCTAAGTCTAAGTCTAAATATAAGTCTAAGTCTAATTATATGTCTAAGTCTAATTGTAAGTCTAAGTCTAAGTCTAAGTAAAAGTATAAGTATAAATATAAGTCTAAGTCTAAGTCTAAGTCTAAGTCAAAGTCTGAGTCTAAGTCTAAGTTTAAGTCTAAGTTTAAGTATAAGTCATTATTTCATATATAAAAATGAAGTTGGGTCTTATAATTTTTATACTTGTGATCATTGCAGTGTTTTGTTATACATTATATAAAGACATGACCAGTAAACATACAAAACAAGAAGAAAATTTTGGTGGGTTTATGAAAGTTAAGTTAGATTTGAAAATGAGAAGTCACCTTTACATACTAATGTTTATGATGGCACTGGTACGGGTAAGACTTATTTTGTTAGACAACACTTAAAATTAAACCAAAATGGCGGGGCATGGTCGGAGACCCATCCAATGGTTGAACAAAACCAAAAAAGCAAAATCATAGTTTGAAAAGATGAAAGAGATTGGATAAATCCAGAAACTAGTAGACCTTATGACGATTTCTATATGTGTGATATAAATATGATCAAATCCAAAAAATTAGCTAGTTTTGAAAACAGTGTAATTGTTCTTCATGATACGGGCAATAACTTTAAAAAATTATATAGCCAATTATTTTGCAGAAGTAAGACATGATAATATTCAAATGATTGTAATGGGTCATAAGCCAGCTCAGATAGTTTATATAGAAAGAATGAGTTGTGATACTATTTATATAACAACATATAATGGGGCGGATCTATTTAAAAATTTTAATAAGATATATGAAGAAAATTTTGGTGGGTTTATGAAAGTTAAGTTAGATTTGAAAATGAGAAGTCACCTTTACATACTAATGTTTATGATGGCACTGGTACGGGTAAGACTTATTTTGTTAGACAACACTTAAAATTAAACCAAAATGGCGGGGCATGGTCGGAGACCCATCCAATGGTTGAACAAAACCAAAAAAGCAAAATCATAGTTTGAAAAGATGAAAGAGATTGGATAAATCCAGAAACTAGTAGACCCTATGACGATTTCTATATGTGTGATATAAATATGATCAAATCCAAAAAATTAGCTAGTTTTGAAAACAGTGTAATTGTTCTTCATGATACGGGCAATAACTTTAAAAAATTATATAGCCAATTATTTTGCAGAAGTAAGACATGATAATATTCAAATGATTGTAATGGGTCATAAGCCAGCTCAGATAGTTTATATAGAAAGAATGAGTTGTGATACTATTTATATAACAACATATAATGGGGCGGATCTATTTAAAAATTTTAATAAGATATATGAACGTAATCATGACTTCCACGGCATAATTAGTGAGTTAATTAATAGTTATTATAATTGTACAGATGGAATGGCCGAAGAGCTTCGTTATGGCATGATTAGGTATAATAAGAAAGAGGAAACTTTTATTATTAATGATAGAAATAGAACAACAATATATTACTCAACAGTTGGTTTCTTAGACCTTAAAGCTCTTAGTTTAAAAGATGAACTGGAGCGTAATGAGATAAATAAACTTATAGATTATATGAAACCACTATTGAATACTGCTACAGATAGAAAAACTATTAATAAAGATAACTATCAATTCTACTTTAATAAACTTCTTATTTTAAACGGTATTAAATTTCAGAATGATGTTCTAACAAAAGAAATGGTTACCGCTAATTGGCCAAAGTTTATAGGATATATATGATCAGTTTTGGGTACAATTTTTACTATAATTAATTTCATTAGACCCAATGCAACATTAAGAACTGCAGCACAAGTAGCGACACATACGAGCCTTATGTTAAATAGAACAAGTGAATTATTGAAATTTGCTTATGGCGAGGAACTGGATGGGGCTTCGCCCATGCTGAGGAACCAGGGACAGAGGCCCTTTCTACATCAGGAACATGACCATGAACAGGAACATCAACTACTCATGCAAGAAGAGTATTTAGATGAAGAGACTGATGCTTTAAACAAAGAGACGATTTACCTGATCAATATAAAAATAATCAAAAATTTAGAGAAGAAATTATGAGTTGCGTTTGAGATAAAGCCGAATTGAGTAATAAAAAATTTTAGATAAAAGATATAAATATAATACTCTTAATAATTTAGGTATAGAAACTCTAGCTAAGTTTGTCTGGTTTAGAGATTATACTAGAGGTTTGATTAAAATTTTAGCCCGTCATAATAGATTAAACTAAATATAAATAATTGAAATTTGATTCCTTATAAATAATGGTAATCGTATGTTTAGAGTGTAATTATAAATGTGAAACCCCTCGCGCTTTACTTTTTCAATATAAAAATTAAACTTAGGGATAAAGTTAGTAAGTGTACATGTGAGATGAAACAATAGGTGGTGATTGTGTGGGAGGAATTGTTTCAAAGATAATGGGTACTGCTTCAAAATGTTCTAGTTCTAGTTCTAACTCTAGCTCTAGCTCTATCTCAAGCTCTAGTTCTATTTCTATTTCTAGCTTCGGCTCTAATTCTAATTCTAATTCTGAAACTAA
>NW_027451275.1:0-75248 GCF_964194025.1 Convolutriloba macropyga | reverse complement strand
GGGAAACAAACAGATCCTTTTTTGGCATTAAAAAGGTGGCGGTCAAGCAAGCCGATAGGCAAGCGAGCCGAATTTTGAAAATGAGGTCAAGTAAGCCGAAAAATTTTCGGATACCCGTATTTTAAGTTGCCCCTGGCGGGCCGGTGGGCGCGCTTCGCCGCGATAACCGGCCCGCTATTTCCGGATTACATCCCACAGCGGATGAGAGGCATGGCCATGGACAGCGGTCTGCTGAAGCCCGTACCCACTAGATGTCTAAAAATTGACGCATTTTTGTTTCTTTGGTGCATTGGAATACATTATGCACTATAATACTACGCGCAGTATTGATTGTAACGGCTGACAATGTATTATTTCTGATAGATTACATAACTTTCGGCTTTCTTTTCTGTGCTTGCTTGCTTATCGGCTTACTTTGCGTTCGCCATTAAAAACAGTAAAGTAACTTTAAGAGACAATCAGCATTTTTCAGTTAAGGATGAAATTTTTTTGATTTCTTAATTTAGACTAATTTTGTATTTATATTAAATTTCCATTTTCGACAAAAAAATGGCAAGCAAGGAAACAACACTGGCTGGTGAAAAACTTTAATGGTTGTAGAGCCTCTGGAGACGATGGATTGAAGTGAAAAAAATGTATCCTGAATTCTATGAATTTTTGAGCAACATGAGTTTTTTCAAAAAGTGTTCATTAAGCAGACCCTCATCTATGTCAATTTATTCAAGCTATTCGGACAGTAAAGGACGAGGAGTACCACCCCATTATTGTTATTCAACTGTAGAATATGAAATGTCGCTAATTTATATCCCTCTTCTCCCGAAAAACTCGTGGAGCTAACCAATAGCTCAGTCAACCTCTTTGATATTGGGTTCAATCCCGGTTATAATTCATTCAAGCGCTGTTTATGATCTCAACGGTGCGCAACAATCACACCAAAAATGCTGATTTTCTTTTGAACTATTTCATAAGTGCTTGATTTGATTTCAATTCAAAGACCAAGTTGAACTGCTCGATATGTCACCTACCAAATTGAAGATACTGAACTTATATTGGTTTTCTCTGATTATATATATTTTTTTAAAATCTGAAAAATGTAAATTAAACTAACCACTTGGTTAATGTTACATGTTATAAATTTATTAATCAAATATCATTATTTTCTAATTCATAACAGACTAAGGTTCCGTTTTCTTAAAATAGTTTAAAAAATAAGTATGAACCCTGCAACCCTTCTGTCTATTGGAACTCATTCGTGTCGTTTAAGCATTTCCGCTGTAACTTTTTGTTTAAATTTGGTCTTTGACGTTTCTTTTCTAATTGTAATTGGAAGTGTGTTCCATTTTCGAATAAAGTTACGAACAATTGAACCACTACTCCATTTTGACTTACTTTTTTGTTCTAAGAAAAGGTCATGTGTTCGTTTGTTTGCGAAAATTGGCACGTTTTCTAAAAATCTGAAATGTTTATAAGAGCGATTTCTCGTTTATTGGAGAATATTGAAAAACCTATTTAATGACACCCGTGTTATTTGGAGCCCTGCTGGAAGAATTTTAGTCACCAGAAGTAGATCTCTGGCAGTATCGTATTTGGTTTTCATAAAGCAAACTTTTATGCCCCATTTTGTTTGTTAATTCTGTCAATAGAGTAAGATGGTAAATTTAGAAAAAAAAATCGCACTAAATCTAAATGAGACAAAACTAGTGATTTAAAAAGATTTAGTCTTGTTCTTAACGGTACCTGATAACCAACCAAATACAATGATCTGATTGCTGAAGCCATTTTACCAATAACATTATTTAGTTGATTTTGGTATGTCCGTTCCTTGTCAATTATTACACCTAAATATCTACAATTTTCAGATGCCTCCAGTCGGTGTCCCTTGAAATCGACAGTTTAATGATGGGCATTTCTTCATTCCTGAAGACCATTATTTCCATTTTCTCCTCATTCAAGGTTAACCTGTTTTGTTCCATATTTTGATCACTCTTGTTTAATGTATCTTCAGCTATTAGCTGCAATTTTGAGTATCTGATGATAATTACAATATATTTCAGGTCTTTGGCAGTGAGTCTAGCAGTTGTCCCAAACAAATAATAAATCTAGCAATCGATTCTCTTTCTCAATTCTTCAGAAACTTTTCCCTAAACTATTAAAGATTTTTCTAATGTTTCAGTTCTACAAATCCAATCCTTCTATTGGTAAGTTATCAACGACTAATTCATTCAATAAATCAAACTATTTTCCATCACAAACATTTAAATAAATCTAAATAGAAATGGCTTAACTTCAAATTCAATCAAGGTTCAGAAATTAATCTGCGCTTCTTTAATATTAAAGTTTATTATACTACTTACCATTATCTCA
Organism: Convolutriloba macropyga; assembly: GCF_964194025.1. Classification (NCBI taxonomy): domain Eukaryota; kingdom Metazoa; phylum Xenacoelomorpha; order Acoela; family Convolutidae; genus Convolutriloba; species Convolutriloba macropyga. The sequence continues at coordinate 72,884 of NW_027451275.1, read as the reverse complement.
TAAAGCATGGATTCGTTGAAGCATTAAAAAACCATATTAACAGGACGTCTTTTGATGTTATGAATGGCATGCTGAAGTTTTGCATACAATGAGTATCCAGTTCTATGATATTTGATTTTCAAAACGGGTGATTGGTTTTCGCTCAATTTGTATGCAAATAAGTTGCATGATGTCTATTTATGCTGGAACACTCTCTTGATTCGTCAGGTTGAGGATTTGTATCAAATGTTGCTCCCTCAAAATAAATTTATTGTGTTTATGATTAGTCAGAGGATGTAGTTGTAGATACTGATAATGTGCTGCCAAAACAGCCAACAGCGGTTTTGAGTTAATACTCTATTCAGCAACCACTGATGTGATAACTCTAGCTTATGGCTGACGACAAAGTTGTAGAACATATATACGTCAAAAATTCAAAAATAAATAATTACAAAAAGAACAAAATCCATTTGTCACTGACATTTTACAAGTTCCAATTTCTCGAAACCTGTTCTGAATGGTTGATCTCAGGATTTTCATGTTGAGAATAATAGGTTCTGAAGTCTCTAATATAATGAAAAATTTTCTTTGAAATTCAAGCACAGTTATCATTTTTGTTTGTTTTTGTTCGATAATTTGTCTAAGAGCTTCAGAAATTGATGAGATGTGTGGGAGTTCCTCTAAAATTGGTAGCTTACTGGAGAGAGGCTGTAATGGATCAGCTAGTTTGATGTCAATATTTTTTGCGCTTTCATTTTTGAAAAAAAAATCTGATCTTAATTTCATTGAGTTAGTCAATTTTTGTACCGCATTTTTTTTCTAACACACATATCTTTTACCCAACTTTTGTTCGTTTAAGATATTCTGTTTTTTTCAACTCACTGGGAAAAAGATCGAGGTTTATATTGGATGACGGTATCAGTCATTTTCCATTACCAAGTTTTTCATCTTTTTCTTTAATCGGTACTTTGACCGTCAACATAATACAATTCTGTATTGCTGAGAACTGGTTGCCAATTAGTAGTGAACCAAGACACGTATTTTCTGCAGTTTGCAATGAAACGCCATTCATGCATAAAGAAATGCTACTAGAGCCGTCACAATTGTCAATTTGCGTTTGTGAGAGTAATGCTATGCGGTTTGTAGATTCAGCTATTGCAATACACTTTGATTCAAATTCACATTGAGAGGCGTAACCATCTTCTCATTTGTTTGGCTTTGGTACTGGAGTTTGCCCTATAGAAATTGATAGCTGTAGATCTAGATGAAAAGATCACTGCCAAGGTGAAAATCATTCCTGAATTGACTAACGCTACAAATTTGTCAAAATTTTTGTATCGTAATATGTAAAAATTTGGTCCGTTAGAATAGCAAGTGTTGATCTATCTGTCTGGTGAACTTGAGTGAAGGCTTATGTTTGGAGAGCATCAATAAGCATTGACTACTGTAGTAGAAACATCAGTAAGTTGTTGCAGAGTAACTTGTAATATTTCTGTTTTTTCAGAAAACTAACATCCTGAGAACTGGTGACACTGTCCACTGTCCTGCCGTCATTCTTTATTTAAGTAACAAAACGGCGATATGTATTTGGCCTTTTGGAAAACACCTAATGTTGTTGGTTTCCTCCTGCCTCCAAATAGGTATTGGCCCATGATTACAAATCACCTGTCATTACTAAGTAAACATTATCTAATTCAATTCTCTTGTGGGGGGGGGCGGGGGTTGAAAATTATAGGCTCCCTTTAAACTGGAGGAGAAGGAGGAAAAAACGGAAAAGATACAGATTAATTTCTGCCGACTATAAGGAGCTCTCTATATTCAAATTAAATTATTGGCTCACAGTAAACCAAAATTATCACAATTATTCACAAGCACGTTTCTAATATCATGTAATCAGACAGATAACAGCAGAATTCCAATTAGGAATCGTAAACCATCTAAGGTCGGATTGCTCTAAAACTAAAAGGGGGAGGGATGGTAAAAATTTTAAGAATGAGTTACAAATTTTCAAAGTTTGCAAAAACGAGTTCACAAAAAGAAAATCTTTTTTCGAGGAAAAGAAATGAGATCAAGTAGAAATTAAAATTTCAAGAGCGGCAAACTCTATCCAGACCAGAGTGGGAAAATTTTCTCTAAAAAAAGTGTAAGGTAATAAAAAAGCAAAGCAAAAATGCAGACACATTATAAATATTGTCAGGTTAATAACATTTTTTATATAAACCGCCAGAGAGGAATCTCGTTTGGTATCAACTGTTGCTTGGAGGACCCCGAGAGTTTACGAGAGACCCAACCACGTAAAAATTATGTTGATTACGTCTTTAAAATCTAATTTTCACTTCACGTTACAAAGGATTTTTTGTGCTCGCTGGCACCGGACCGCTTGAAATCCACAGGAACGGCTCCATTACTTATCAGTTTATTGATTAGAGCAGTTCCTCTGAAATTCAGCGAACTATTCTGAACTTGGTTTCTTATGCTCGGCACAAAGTACAAATCTTGACTCGAACAATGGGTATCACTGTTATTTCCCACGAAAAACTTTTTCGAATATACCGAAAACTTTTTCCTCGCAACTTTCAGACAGAATTTGAAAAGTTCATCGATAATAATTTCGTATATATTTGGAATTTGGGGCCTGGTAAAGAGTTCTTCGGCTGATTTTCTGGGTTATCTGAAGTTAATAAATCTCACAATTCTCTTCAGTAGTAAATGCATAGGTTCCATTGATCGTGCTGATGTACATCCATAAATAAGTATGCCATATTGAAGGATGGATTGAGTGTATGATCTGTAGTATCTCTACAGTATATTTTTCTCTTACCTAATTTTATAACCTTTCCTGAAATTTTATCTATGCCTGTTGCATTACTTTCATTCAATAGATTCATCTCGTCGGATACTTCGAAAACAGTAGCTCCAAAGAAGAACATAGAATGACTACTTCATTTCATTGAACGGAAAGTTTTCTTGAATTGGAATGAGTTCAAGGACTTGGAAAGGTCTGCTCCCATTGAAAAGAGTTTGATATTGAACAATGTACAATGTTTACAATGGACTTCTCCTCCGTCATCATATCACCGTTGTCATCCTTCAAAAATATCTTATCATTGTTTTTTGTGCGTCCCGTGATCTGGTTGAGATATGAGTAAAAGGTCTTCTGTTTAGAGATGTTTTCCTCAAATTTCTTGATGAAAGAGTCTTTTTATGAGAATTTTATCTGTCTTTGATGATCATTGCGCAGGCTTGAATACATAGACATATTCTCAGGCGTTAATGCTGGTCCGCACCTCCATAAAAGCCTTCTCTTTGGCTATATAGGTAACTATATTTTCTCTGGGTCCTCAGTTGAGATCGAAAATTCTAGTTTGTCGACGAAAACCGCCCAAAAATTTTCTTGAGCGTTGCCTATCATTAGGGATTGTCATTTTTTGTATCAAATGCAAGGGGGAGGATGAGTGGATTGTTATCTGGCAATTGGAAGTTTTACCTCTCGAGCACAATGGTCGGATAAACCTAACTGTACAATTTGAAACTTTAATTCGAAAGAGGGATAATCGATGATGATGTGATCAATTATTGTTGACCTTTTTTCTGTGATTCTTGTAGACGAGCTTATTCCCTGTTAATATCTGAAACGTTCCAGTGTGTAAGTACTCATTAGTTAAGTGAGTTTTTTTCACTATGTCAATTTTTTTATCACCGAGTATAAAAATTAGCACAGTATACTTTGTAAGATCATTTAGAAGCGAACTAAATTTATTACTGAAAAGTTGTTTGTCAATTGATTTAGCTTGATAAATACACACAACCGCATGGGACATTGTAACCACATCTGTACATTTTACAGCAATTAGGTTTAATGTGTTATGCGAAAAATTCAGTTGCTGAAAATTCAGAGATTGAGGGGTGTAGATACATACCCCGTCATTTCTTGAGCTGCCGTTTCGATAGAACATCGGGCTATATTCCTTGAAACCAAACAATCTTTCGTCAATTTGTTCCTTCAAACATGTCTCGGATAAACAAATTATCTACAATTTGCTTCCCGAAAATTTATGATTCTATGTCACCGAAATGTTTCTGTATCGAATTTTTTTTGGCGCACGAACTACTCATTTCTTGCCAGAACTTGACACGTATTGTTTTGGTTGCAGCATTTAAAAGTTTTTGAACAACTACAGTTACTTAAAACGATAGAAATTCTGCCAGAATATGGTAAAATCCTTACATCATGCTAAATTAATTCAAAGAAAACAGAATCACTCTGGGAGTTTTAATTCCTCTGAACATAAATTTTCTAAGCTCTTTGGCTAAATGTACTTTAAAACGGCTGTAACGTGCCTAGTTGTTTAAAAACTCAAGGCATAGCTTTCTTATGGGAACCGATTCAAAACAAACGAAACAGACGAGAAGTACTACAAACTGTGTAACTACTGCGAGAAATCTGAAAAGAAACTGAGATGCAATATTAATTGTGAAACCAAAAAATACAGTACGCTCTGTTGATTGTGTGTGACGGAGTTTAAAATTTTTATTTGATAAAAATCTGCTTGTCATTTATATTGACTTAAATGCGAAAAATGAAACCAGCAAATGCCCATCTGCAAAATTGAGCACATGAAGCTGAGAAAACCAAAAAGTCATGTGAAGCCAGAGCCCATTGATGAGACTTTTTTTGAATAACAAATGCACAATGAAGGTGAAAACTCAAAACTACCTGAAAACAAGCAAAATTTGGAAACCCAATTGAAGAATTCTGAAGAGACATTGAGACTGCTGTTTCTCAATTTAGATTTGTAGATCGAACAAAAAACAAAGGAAAAACAATTTCAAATAAAATAAAATTTAAGCTTGAGCAAGTGCTGGTCAAGCAATGAAAAAACAAAAACCACCTCGTGCGGTAGGGAAGAATAGACTCTCAATTGATGTATTATTACATTAACTTTCGGAAGCGCAATAGTTGCATTTTCTTTTGCCCAACATAGAACAATTCGTTGAAAAATTGTTTCATACTTCTTAAATTTTTGAAGTTTCAACGCACTTTAACTCAGCTCCAGCTATATCTAAAGACATAAGTTCCAAACGTTGATCATTAAAAGAACAATAACTTCAATCCCTTAGTAGTAGTAGTAGTAGTAGTAGTAGTAGTAGTAGTAGTAGTAGTAGTAGTGGTAGTAGTAGTAGTAGTAGTAGTAGTAGTAGTAGTAGTAGTAGTAGTAGTAGTAGTAGTAGTAGTAGTAGTAGTAGTAGTAGTAGTAGTAGTAGTAGTACTGGTAGTAGTAGTAGTAGTAGTAGTAGTAGTAGTAGTAGTAGTAGTAGTAGTAGTAGTAGTAGTAGTAGTAGTGTTAGTAGTAGTAGTAGTAGTAGTAGTAGTAGTAGTAGTAGGAGTAGTAGAAGTAATAGTAGTAGTAGTAGTAGTAGGAGTAGCAGTAGTATCAGCAGCAGTAGTTGTAGTAGTATAAGACTTACTTGCTACTTGAGGCACTATAAAACAATGAGAACAAAAATTCGAAAACAAATTCAATTTCTTTAATCAAATAACAAAATGCATTGTCTTGAGATATTTTCTCAAAGAGCAAAAAGTCACTGAAACATTCAATTGGGCTTCAGAAAGAATTTTTTTAGCCAGTTAGATGTCGCAAAACAAAAAGTATCCATCAGGGAGAGATTTTCTGGATTTTATTATAACTAAAAGAGACTTTGAGAAAAAGTAAAGAGCTGTATCGTAAGAGGCGGTCTATGTCAAAATTATACTCTCTTGGAAATCTGCTGAACTGCATTGTAATCAGTCTGTTTTGACTAAAATTAGATTTCATAAGTAATTTTGGGAATGTTGTAACTGACATCAGAACTTTTTGCTTTTCTCTAAAAACACTTTCTCAGTCAAAGTTCACTTCACAACTTTAGAGCAATCACGTGCAAATGGGTTAACAAATTTAACACTCTCGCAGATCTCATTACAATGGAAGCAATGTGATCAATTTTGTCTTCCTTTATATTTGTATTACTTTGTGTTTATTTATCTTTGTATTTGTCCTAGGTAAACAACATGTAAACACATTGAACGTGCCCGAGGGGAGTTGCAGTCAAATGCACCCAATAAACTTGGAATTAGGCAAAAACGCAAATAGCCTGGTTTTTGATGTTTGCTAGAAAATCCAGATAACTTTTGGCAAGCTTACGGCCTGTTGAACTTGGGAAATCAGTAACACCTCGTTCGAAAAAGTTTGAATTTTAACTCTAAATGAACCCCAATTGCTAAAATTTAAGACTTGATCAAGGAAGCTATTATTTTTACTTTTCCAACAGTTTTGTTGTTGTGCAGTAAATAAATGAAGTAATAAAGATCGTCGAAAAATGCTGATCAGCCATCAAAAAGTTCTTTTGAACGGGCACAAAAACTTTAACTTGTGACCCTAAGTGCTCTAGTTATCTTTAAGTTGTGGCTCAATTTCTCGTTGACAATTCGAAAAGAATTTAGTGAATGCTATAAACTGATAATAGTTGCAATTTCTAGCGTTCAATGTGGCGTTGGCAATTAAAATTTCACTGCCAAAAAATATCAGGACAAATTTTTTTTAGTAGTTTGGTAGTTTTGGTAGTTTTTGTAAGATTGACGGTTTTTAGCGATTAATTTTTTGTTTTCATTGTTACTTTTGTTAACCTTGATTTTTCGGGTGCTTATAAAATGAACATCAGCATTTCACCACTAAAGCAGTAAGCGGTGAATATCAAAATTTTATAGCAAAAACCGCTAATGTTAAAAAAGTTCAACGCAACTATTACACAATCTGTAAATCTAGTCTGAATATTAAACGAAATGGAAGTTTCGTAGTGAACAGTGCCGGAGCAGTCAAAGATGTGCGTGCAGGAGGCCAGATGTTTGAAACAACTCGGACTAAAGATCTTTTTTTTGTAGAAATTTGGAAAAAAAATCAGTGAAAAGTGTTTAAAAGATTAAACCTTAGGTTGTACAAATTTTCACCGCTAAATACCTCAAATCATACAAAAATTTAGTTTCGATGCTTTCAAGACATTAACACCGAAAGGACGCTACCATTTTAAAAATGTGACAACAATTAATTTTACAGCTATTCAAATTTATTTTCTGTTCCGTCAAATATAAAGTGCTAACTAACAAGGGGGCTCAATAATGTGCGTTCGCATATAGTTTTCTGGCCCCACTCATCCACATTTCCGGCTTATTTGTCTACCAAATGAGGAAGGGATAAACAACTTCCAAAAAGTCAAAATTCGTTAACGAAAATAACAGATGTATGAATAAAAAATTGCGTCCAACTCAAATCACAAAAAAAAAGAAATTTTAAAAAATGCGGCATTAGAAGGCTGTGGTCATTCATCATTATTAGGAATACGCGACAAGACAAACAACAATATCAAATAACAACAACAAACATAATAACGTCAATAACTTGATTTCTAATTGCAGAAAAACTTAATAACAAAAACTAAATTGGGTCAGATAAAGTCTCAGATAAAAAAAACTAGCTCATAGTTCATTCCCCAGGAACAAAATGGGACCATTCCTTAATGAGAATTGGTAAAAAGAAGACAAAAAAAACAACAAAAGAGGCTAACTTAAAAGTTACGATAATGATTTTTGAAAAAAATGCTTCGAAAAGTACAAGTAAAGATAGCCATTAGATATGAACTGAAATTTAAAAAACCATTTTTAATGCAACCATTTAATGCCCCACTAGATAGGACGCGGGAACCTGTCATTATTAAGATTTTCTTGATACGATTTTTTTTTAAAAAAAAAAACAAACTTTTAGTGTAAAGGTCATGAAAATCAATAACCATAGTTTTAAGTTTAGAACTAGGTTGGTTCAGTCCTCTAAACGAGTCCGTTGCCAAAGTGAACATGATAAAAGCACTAATTTTTTTAGAAAAAAAGACAGCCACTGATTTCCGGATTAGTTTTTGATTTCAAATTAAATTATATTTTCTTGGCAGAAAAATCGGTATCAAAACTGTGGAAACAATAAATTAAATTTAAAATCTAATTTTATTCAATTGAGATTTCCATCAGTGTTAAAACGGGATATCTGTCAGGCAATTTATTGGACTGGGTAACAAAAAGAAAAAAAACAAAAGAAGAAAAGCAAACAATACGTTTTTGATAACAATTGTTTTTCAAATGATGAAATCTTATCAGCTGTAAATTGAATTAAACAAATAAGTTTGTTTAATCCCCCAATGATGACACTGATACCTGCCACTTAGCAAAATTGGTCATGCCTGTGGTGAAATAATTTCAAATTTAAACAAAAATAATTGAATTTTTTGCGCAAGCTAGTAACATCGAAGCCAGAAAACAGTTTCACGAAGTGCAAAGCCGCAAAAAAGATTTAAAATTGTTTCAGTAGAAGATGCATTCTCTCTATGCCAAAACTAAGCTCCAAGGTGACCAAAACAAGGGGAAAATTCGGCAAGGCTACTTTTTGTTTGTCCATAGTTTATCGTTTATAATGAGAAAAAGTATTTTCGAAGTCAAACCGAAAATAAGTTTTCAATTGAACAAGAAAAAAAGTTACCTTGCATTGGTATATGAAGCCAATTGGACACGTCAATGGTAAAAGTACTGTTCCGTAATGAACATAAAAAAGGCAATAAATTTCTAAGAAAAAAATACAGCCGCTGTTAACAATCCGGATCCTTTTGGATTTTAGACTTTAATAATCAAGACTAAAACAAGACCTGCTGTTACTCCTCGTTCTCTAAGAACATGCAATGGATATGGATAATTTGACAAAAAATTTCAAATTTTGGAGAAAATTGACGCTGTTTGTAAAATTATCGAGCTCTAATAGCTAAAAACGGCAAATTTCTAAAGCAGAAACCTTTCAAAGAGTGCAGATAAATCAATTAGCACTCCCCTGAGCGTAAGAATATTGTGCCTGCAATTTTTAGGATTTCATTTCAGGCAAATTTAATCAAAGTTGACAAAAGAAGCTCAACTCTAGCCATTTTTGATAACAAGAGCTGAGTTTTTTTTAAATATGTAGCAATACTTTGAGCCTAAAAATTAGATGAAAAATTTAGCACCACTCTTCTATCTTTAGAAAACAAACCAACAACAGTTTTTTCATAAAACTTTGAAATATTTTAGCATAGCTGACAATAAAAATAAGCAAACGTTCCGGAGAATGGAAATAAAAACAACGGAAATCACTGAATAAAGCGAAAATCAAAAATCAAAAAAAGCGAAAATCAAAAATCAAAAATTAAAATAAATAAAAACAACGGAAATCACTGAATGAAGTGAAAATCAAAAATTAAAAGTAAGGCGAGAACCTGAAAAATGAAATCAATATAAAAAAATGGCAACAAATCCTCACGAACAAGATAATTACTAGTGCATCATTTTTTTGAACTATGTTAACGACATCGATAGCTCTATTACAGTTGAACACATTTCGGTAATTTATCCGGATGAAACACATTAATTTGCACTAGAGCTCAAGATGACCTAGCAACACATCCAGAGCTTGAAAAAATATTGAATGTTTTTACGAAAACAAATTGACACTCAAAAAATTTAAAAAAAGCAAACAGTTGGTTTTTGTAGAAAACAAATGGCATTAAAGAAACAAATCCCAGCCAACAGTGTCATAAGATAATTTTTAAATGAATAAATGCGGTTAAATATCCAGGAGATGTTATTGGTGGCCGGCCCAGTTTCAGTGTTCACAAAAATTTTGTCAAGGGGAGACTCTTAACATTTTGATTTTTGTCTATCGCGTGAGGATAATGTATAACCAAAATCAGTTTGAAACGGTTTCGACGTAAGGTTAAGCCAGATGGTCTGTTGGTGTACGTAATCACTTGAAGAAGCTCCATGAAATTTGTCATAAAGATAACTAAAAGAAGCTCAAATTTTTTGGGAGCTCAAAAGGGTTTTTTTTGCAAAGACACGATATGGAATGTTGAGGCGCTTTTTGCATATTAAGTACTTTGTGCATTAAAAATATGACAAAAATCTTACGAAAAAAAACATGACAAGTTTTCCTCACAAACTCAGAGTAATTGCTAAAATTGGGTTGAATTAAAGCAATGGTTTTGTTGAGGAAAAGCAACGTTTAAAAGCAATTGAAGTTGAAATATTTTCTTATACATGTTTACGACTTCAATTTATTGATAAAATTGAATTGGGTAAGGATTTTTTGAAGCATTCTTTGTGGCTATATTTTTTTCGGAGAGGGGGGTTTAACCGTTCGTACACGAAAAATTGTTTTTACGCTCTCATTCAGACTAATAAGCTATCTTAAATATTGAGACCTTTGGAAATTGCACAGTTCTTGTTCTTCCAATAGTCTCCTGTAAACGAACCAGATAGGTTCGACGGCGTCCTGATAGCCATGATTTTGTCTAATGCATTTGTAATTTATAATATTGTAATTGCTTTTGTTTCTGGACTTTGCGAACATTTTGTAAATTGTACTTTCATCAAATATATTTTGCAAGAGCTCGTTAACGATTTTCGGAGCAAAAGGACCCGCCCTATATATATATATATATATATATATATATATATATATATATATATATATATATATATTCTACCAGTCTGAAAAAATGGTTTCAAATGAATAAACGAATGCAAGATCAAAACATCAAAAGCAGAGACTTCTCAAAATCTGCGCCCTTAATTATTCGCTACTTTTGAAATTTTAAGTATATTTAGCGGTCATAATAATTTCAATGTTACAGCTGCGAAGTACATATATTTTTTATCTCATTTTATTCCATAAAAAAACATAGTGACTCGAACAAGGTGCATCACAATCAAAAACAAGTCACTTTCGCTCCAGGGAGTTTTGATAAATGATTTCACAGAACTGGTATCTGATTTCTTCCTTCTGTTTGTCTGGGAAACATTAAAACACGCAATTTTCCCTTCAACTGCACTTTTCGTACCAGAAAAGAAAAGAGAAATGAATGAACTAATGTGCTCTATGGTATGGCCTAATGACGCAGACTTCTTATGGCTTTTTAGCAGTCCATAGCGAGCGCCTTTTCTGTCCGCTCAAAATGCAAATCTTAAATGGCAAGCTTAAGTCACAAAAAGCTGATTAAAGCGTTTAATTTATGCGGAACATCCTATCGTTGAAGGGAAGCATGTTTTAAAAGACATCTCTTTAAAGCCCAACTATTTTCAGCAACTAATGGCTCTCAATTTTAGTCGTTAAGTTTTCAGAGCCGTTTCAGTATATACCAACTAATAAGGCACATGAATTGGGTTAGTTTATTTTTTCCATTTTGCGTTTTTAAAACCCGCTGGGAAATTACTTCAAAAATATTTCATTTTGAGCTGTTTCTTTTTTTCTTTTAAAACGGATGGATATTAAAGAGGTTGCTTACACAGTTCATTACTTTTGGTCATTTGGTTCTGCTTAAACCCCCCTGTCGTAATTTATAGCACTACACCTATTTGCTCTCTTACCCCTGTTATATCCTGTTAATTTCCTAATTTGTCAATAATGAATACTCTTACACTAAAAGTCTAAGCTGAAAACCGCGTGAACAAAAGACCCCTCAATTCTTTTCACTCTCTGTATTCTAGGGAATTTACTTCATTTCTAGAGCTGTTTAAACTGTTGTTGCAATTGAGAGAAAAATAATTCTATGAGCGCGTATAATAGCGTTGTTGATAACCGAAACGACAAAACCGCTCGCTTTTCGTTAATTATTTAAATATATTTCCTTCTATTGAAGAGAACCTTCAAAAAAATCGATTACTTTGCTCCGCACAGAATTACTAAGTTCCACTCAAACTTTCTGCTCCATATTTATTTTTTGTTACTTAGGGGTCAAGTTTCAATAGTTATTTTAGTTTTTTTTCCTTTGCATATATATTGAACTAATGTATCAGAATTTCAGAGCAGTATCGGCAGCTTTTCCGTTACAAGCGTAGCGCAAGTCAATAACTGTAAGTGAATTCTTTCAAACAAATCGATGTAAATTTTGTCCTTTTAAACAAATGTAAAAGAAACGTAAATTAAACAAATGGAAGAAGTTGTTTTTACTTTCCGCGCCATTTTGCTGCTTCGAGCAGTAGGGTCCAAATTAGGAAACAAACCTCATTGGAGTTCTATTTGAGCTTTTTGTCGTATAAAAGGAAGCTGGCATAACTGCTATAGTTTAAGGTTTACTTTATTTACTTTTTTCATACATTGTTATCTGTTATATAGAACAAACTTCGCTTTTTTGTTATCAGTTTGTAGATGATTTTTCCGTTTAACAGGGTTTATAGTTTCATTGGGAAAACGTAAAAAATGCGGTGAATTATCTTTTTTTTCGCCATCTCTACAAAACAAATCATATTCTTTACCCAGCCTCCCAGCCTCTGTGGTCTCATGGTTGAAAACTATAATCATCTTCATGCGCGCTGTATAATTTAAGATAATGTTTTGAAATAGATTGCAGGACTCATCGAAACAAATCATTTGCTTAGCCTGAAGTTCATTTCGGAAAATTTTAACTGTGGGAATGCTGTAATTTTTTATGCTTATGTTGCTTTTGCTTCTTTGATTTTCTTGATATTCTGACTGAAACTTTCATGTGTACAACTGTTTTATAAAAAACTTCGAGCGCATTTTTTTCTGGACAATGGTCTGAAACTTGTCTGATCAGAGGTTACTTCGGTCTGGGACTGTTTGATCAGAAACAGTTTCGAGCGCAAACTAGTCTGAGCAGACCGTGTCAAGGACACTGCGAGTTCTCGTTTACGAAAGCCCGGCATTAAAACGATCATAATCATCAAACTGGACAAAAATAGCTGACTTCCAAAAAAACTGTAGCTACAAAATCAAGCGAAACAAAACAAAACTGAATTATATTATTTATCAAAACCATTCCGAAATCATAAGATCTAATTAACCCCCTCCTTCCCTTATTCAATAACAGGAAAACCCAACAAATTCGTGTCAGATTGTGGCAAGTATATTGTTGGTTCAAACAACGCTCTGCAATCTAGCATCGCAGAAGTGAAGAAATCAAACTTATTTGCTGCAAAGCTACATTTAATGGATGTGGAGATAGATAGGAAATTTAATCCCCCGCTGCTCCCCATTTCGTTGGAACTTGGGAGAGATTGGTACAAATTTTTAAACTATCACTTTACAAGGCCATTGGTTCGAGAACTTTCTTTGATGAAATTCTGAGTACAGTTTCCTAGGAAATACAGAAAAACATGAACTCCAGGCCTCTCACAAATGTTCCATATGATATAAACGACCCCTTACCACTGACTCCAAATGAATTTCTTCCAGGTCGTTCATCCGTGAACTTGTGTTTTTGAGTCTTCATTGGTAAAGAGAAGAATCTTTCAAAAAGTTGGCGTTAATCACCACAAATTGCAACTCACTTTTGGAATCTTTTCTTACTGGAGTATTTACCAACTCAACAAGTACGTTGTAAATGGCATAAGACGTCGAAAAATTTACAGGTTGACGATTTGGTATAGATCCTAGAAGATTTCACCCCCCGTGACCTTTGTCGTTTGGCTAGAGTCATTCAAGTTTTTCCCTGGCACAGACGGGATTGTTCGATCAGTTAAACTGAAGACGTCATTCGGAGAATACATTAGACCGGTAGTGAAACTGAACAAAGTTTTTCCCGAATGAAACCCAAATTTCAGCATAAACAAAACGGTCTCTCTCTAAGGACAGGAAACTTAGGGACAACAGTTTACGCTTCTATACAGAAGGTCTATCGTTTTCTTAGCTGAGCCTATCTTGCCTCATCCCTTATTACAAAAATTTTTGTTGCCATAGCTCAGAAGTGCACGGCTTTTTGATAAACCCGTTACTCCCTTTTGCGATCTGCTCTGTCGTCTACTAACCAGCAGACCGATTTATCCCATCTTTTTTGTTTCATTGATCATGCCTTATCAACAACCCATTTCAACTTGTTATTTATTTTATTTTCTCGCAGGTCTTAGATCCACCCCGTTTGCTTTCCATTGACAATTGAGTTATTTTGGTAGGCATTTCTGGTTTTTGATTTAGTTGGCTCGTTTTTACGAACCATCGGATTGAAATTGTACCATTATATTTCATTACAGTCAATTTTTATTTTAATTCTTGATTCAACTTTACGGATGATTCAACACGCTGCAATCTGGCAGTTTTATTCTTTCTTTGCCATCCTGCAAATGAGGCTGGCGATGTCAAGGACACTGTGACTTCTCGTTAAAAAAAGCCCGGCGTTAAAACACTCATAATCATCAAACTGGACGGAAGTAGCTGACTTCCAAAAAAACTGTAGCAGAAAAATCGAGCGAAATAAAAGAAAATTGAAAAATATCTTATTAATCTCCGCTTTCCTTTAGTAAAAACAGACCACTTCCATAGTTTTCGGCGCTTTTTTTCTGTAGAAGACAAATTTGTGGGTTTTAAAAATCCTCGATGAAATAGAGGTTATTAACAGGTTCACTGGGCACAATCAACGGAGTCTGGATGTTAGCTCAATTAGTAAACAGACTTATTGAAAGGTGCTTTTTCAGTTTTCATCAAACTGTTTTTTGAAGATAGTTCATCAGATAGTTTTTGTTTCAGGGAATTTCTTAAAATTGAGAAATCATGCGCATTGCGTGATGACTGCCAGGCTCAAACCCAGTTAAAATTTTGCTCAAAAACAAAATATAACTGTTTCTGATTAACGTTTTTAGGAAAAAAAAGGTCAAAGTGCCTAAGTAACCAACATTCCTGATTGTGAGATCAATTCTCGACAAAGGAGATAACTAAATAGTCAAAAAAAATAAAAGTTGAGTTCTATTATACGTCTCTATCAATGCTTACTATTCTAAACACTTTAGTCAATTTAACGGATTGGATCTAATAATTTTTTGATTTGGCATTTCTTTCAAAATGGGTAATCATATATACCAGGCCCGTTATTTTATCGTCAATCAAGTTTTCACATTTTGTTTACGCATCGTCGAGAAAGAAACCCTTGTTTTGCAACACTTAGGGTATCCCGGACCATTTTGGACCAGTTTCTCATCAATGCTTTCTCAGAGTTAATGTGTGGTTTTTTTATGATTTACAGTTGGTGAAAAAAAGAGTTTTGACAATTTTTCTGAAATTTTCTCTCAATTTTATATAAGGTTTCTCACGTTCTAAAAAACATAAAAAAATGAGTTTCTGAGATTTTAAGTTGTTTTCAATCTGATATAATCGATTGAGCATAATTGACAACGTGATAGCTCCTCTATGCTCAACTAAAACCGCAAAGGGGTTTCAACTAACACACTTGTTATGAACTATTTGTTAATAAAATGTGTTTTATTTTATCTTTTGATCAAGTTTATGCAAATTAAGCTACGTCCTTACAAATATTGGTTGAATAAATAAGTCTAATGTACCGGTTTTGTTTTTCAGCATGGACATCTAAAACTGTTAATCAATTAGCCTCTGTAACATGATTTGATTTTTGAGTCTCACTAACCCCAGTAAAGGCATTTCTTGAAAAGTTATTAGCTGTTTTCCTTGATTGCGACACTTTAAGTTGAGAGATAATGTCAAGATAAAATAGAAAGACAAGTATTTATTGCACGCGAAACGCAATTTACTTTTTTAAAAGTTTGTTTGCAGAAATCTATGCTATTTTTAATCAAGTAGTCTGGAATCAATCTGTTGACGAATTGCATTTGCCTTGCTATTTTTTTTTCTGATATTTGGATCTACAGCTTCACTAAGGGCAAAAATATCACTGGCGGTTTTTCTTTCAATCATCGTGTTTTTTTTATTAAAGACACAAAAACAAATTCTCCGAGAGAGAAAAAACTTTTTTTTTTTGGCATGAGATTATCATGAGAGACTCTATGGGGTTAGTTTCTACTTGTTCATTATACAGGATTTGTTAGATTATCAGTGCATTTAATTGCTGAATCTGTTCAATTTTTGAGTCTCACGAAATCGAATTGCGAAAACATGACGAATGATGGGCATCCGATAACATTAAAGACAAAATTCATTCAAAACTTGATTTGAGTTTGGCTTCAATTTTTGAAACTGATCTTTAACCGTTCTTCGCAAAGAGTAAATGTAAAATTGCTCGTAACCATCGAAATAAATCAATTGTTATACATGCCCTATTTTCAAAACGATTTTTTTTCTCACTGCTTAAAGAAATTATTTTTTGATAGATGAAAAGCTCTCAATAATACGCATCCTAATGAACTGATATGATTCCTTGTGGTTAAAAATGATTGTTGCAACATCCTGTGCAACGTAGATCATTAAAGCCTTCTTTTTTATTTTTATTTGAGAAATATTTGTATTGGAATACCAATTTTGGGTACAACTGTTTGTTATAATTACAGTAATGGTCTTTGTAGTTTAGTTTCTTGTTTCTTTGCTCGCATCGTGCTCCTTTCTGTTTTGCTATATGTCCATATGATTTTTCCAATTCTGTTGTTTATATTTCATGACAAGCTTTAGTTTTTTCTTGTTCTTCGCTGGTTCTTTCTTTCTTCTTTCTTTTTCTTGTTCTTCGGTGGAAATGGTGAGAAATGTTCACTTTCTGACTCTATGCGACACAGTAAATGAATGAAAACGTCTTAAAACTTGAAACGGACAAACAGAAGACGGGTTTGAGAGCTACAATTTGCAGGCTATTAGAGCAAAAGTTTTGGACGTACTAAAAATAACTTTTTGATAGTTTTCAATGGTACTTATATGAACTATTTTATGACAACCAGATAACAGAGGCGCGTTTGTTACGAAAATGTCAAATTGTCATTTTCGTACTCTCATTGAGCATCTTTGTTCAGCTTTCTACCCTAAGGGATGTTACATTAGTCTCTGATTTCGTTCCTTAGTGTAACATTTCCATTATTAATTTTCCGCAATTCGACACCAAAATCAATTAAGATGAGAGAAACTAACTAGCTGCAAACATTATATATAGCTGCAATACAACCCCCCCCCCCCCCCCCCCAACCCATCTTAACTTTATACAGTAGGTACATAATAATTCCCCTTCAACGATAACATTTTCAACCATCAATAAAATTATTCTGTTTTTATATCCGAACCGAAAAACGAACAAAAGAAGCAATTATGTGCACCAGTTTTATTGTAATTTTGTAACCTAAACCAGCACTTTTTGTCCATATAAGCACTTTTATCTTTGCGGTAAGTCCTTTTTATGATCATCATAAATACATCAACGGAACAATTGAATAAAAAGGTTTCCATTGTCAGAGCCGAATAATTGGTCACATTTGTCGCCATAAATTGCGACCTTTGAAGTTTCAAGTTTGTTGTGCAATTTATAAACAATTTCAATTCAACTTCAAATTAGGAAAAATAAACACTTGAAACCGCGTCTGTGAAAGCATAGTCTCCCTTTTGAGTTGCATTCAAGCATATATGACAGTTTAGTCTTGCGATAATTAGGAAAAACTTGGCATAAGAAAGCAATCATAATTTTCAATTCGCTTGCAGTTGCACCTCAAATTATTACGGATTATTTCACAATTTTCGCTCTATGTTTTTCATAAACTTCTATTAAACCTCCAATTTACAATACCTTCCCCATTATTATAACCCAAGATAGAGAAGCTTAAGTTTTTTTTATTTATTGCAATCGATACACTCATTACCTTTGTCTTCATTATTTTACTGAAAACTGCCTAACCAAACTAATACTCGTCTCAACTAACTGAAAATACATGTATGCCTGTGTTTGTATGTATATATGTGTTGGCGTGATACGCTTATATAGGTGTGTATGTGTGTAGGGGTATGATGTGAAATATTTCAATATTTGAAGGAACAAATTTAATTTCGCTTATCGCGATTTCAAGTTGTGATTGCGCGCGACATCACACGGCTTCAAGGGTACTCGTCATAACAAACTAACTGAGCCACCATATTACATTGTAACACTACCGCTTTTCTCTCTCTCTCTCTCTCTCGCTCTTTTTTTGTCTTTTTTCTGTCTCCCGCCATTTGTCTTTGTTACTGCAATTATTCTAGTCAATATTCTGTTACCAACACCGCCGACGTCGGGTCATGAAAGATTGAATGGCGGCATACTTCCATTGATTACTTTACAAGGTGCTGCAAAAAATCTGGTTAGTCATTTCAAGTCATTTCTATAAATAGAAAAACGCCCGCTTTATGTTTTGAGATAATTGAGCTGAGAATGCTGACCTTTTGTTCTCTGCGTTGATCAAAATGAGCATGGCATAAACTACCCAGGTTGAGGTGCGTGTCCTGGACCGACTTGTGTCACGGACAGGGGTGTAAAGCACGACCCTTAACAGGTCTACAGTCTGAAAAGTCTGAGTAGAGCCTAGTAGCATCATCGATGACCGCAGTCTCAAAAGTAAACTGCATTTTGAAGAACAGCGAACACAAGGAATACAATGATCGAAATGATCTTGCCCTATTTTTTTCCTTCAAACTGATGTTCACTATGATAAAAGCCAGCTTCTATTATGCCAGGGTTAGGCCAGGCAGTTTCTTTATTTTAAAACAAAAGTAACAGTAAAATCATGCAGAAAGGCTATTATAGTTTAAAGGGATAGGCTATTGAGGCAAAAAAAAATATTGTAGCAATGCATAAATAAGCGAGAGCTACTTTTTAATGTAAACTCCCTGCAATTTTTGTGTTGAAAAATGACTTGAACCATTATTCTGGTGGGTCACAGGTAAATTTACACCTGAATTTACAATTGCCTGAACAAACTTCAGGTGAATTTTTTTAAACCTTTTTGTTAAGGGTTACATTTTGATAACTTTCAATCGCAAGGAAAGCAGAGTTAGGTATCGGTAACAGGAGCATGCAAAAATTCATTCAAAGGGTTCTGGCAATACCCATGCACAATCCAGATTAGACTCGACCCCCAGTGATCTGAAACTTGATACATCTTGCAAAGATCTTACCATGGTACTTACCAAGAATAGATCAAGATATATAAGAACTTGCAATTTCTAAAGCATATCATAATGCTTTGTGTTTTTTATTTTTGCAGTTGTGGGAATGAACGATAAAATCTTGAGAGTTACTTTTCTTAGCCAGCACAATAATAAGTTTTTCTTCTTCTTCTTTGCATGGCTGTCAGGAAACAAGATCTTGGCAAGATTTCCAAGAAAGATTAACCATGACATGGCACGATATATCAAGTACTAAAAATTCAATACCACCCAAAAATCAAAAATAGAAGGAAATCATAAGATTAAGCAAGAAGTATCAAGAATCAGCTAGAATTATCAAGAATATCAGAAAATACTGCTCCCGTTAGTTTATTAACCAACAAATGAGCACTTTTTTCCAATATAATGAAGTTTTTAAGCGGGTGCTAGCTCGGTATAAACATAGTACGCAACTTACACAGGACAGCCACCTCACTAAGATCCCTCACTAAGGTCCCAAAAAATCTAAAAAATTGAAAGATGACGTAAAGCAGAAAAAAAGCGTTGAGAAAAAGAGACAGCAAAAAAACAACACTCGACATATTGATTAAAGACTAAGCAATGACAGTATTTAAGCTCAAATACGAAAAAAAAATTAGCTCAAAGAACAAAAGCTTTCAAAATTCCCTTTTTTCATTGATGCTAGTGACTAACAGCCCGAAAGAGCAAAAAAGAACTGAAAATGGGATAAATATTCAAATATTTTTTAAAACTAAGAGCAGTTTTGAGAGATAAGATTTTTTGACAACTAAACACAACACTTGATATACAGAACCCAAATTAGAAGAAAATGCACTTCGTTTTAAATTAGGAAACTTCAACTAGTAATCTTTATCAGGTTTTGAACGATAAAGACCCATCATGATCGAGCTGGAGAAATTTTAACAACAAAAATGGTTCAATTGTTGAAGACGGAGTGTACATATTGCTGATCAGATAGATTTTTCAAATATATAAAAACCGCTTCTTAAATCAATGACAGTCAGCACAGGGGTCTTGTACAATCAGTAATGCAACAAAATGGGCCAAAAGTTAACACATTTGGCTCTGGGCAGTTAAAAAATTTTTCCTTCAAAATCAGATTTATTTCAAGAAAAAATTAGCAACCCTTTATAAAACAAATCTGCCGGTTAGGGCACATCAGCTCATTAAAAACAACTGGCAACAACAAATCACGGTCCAGAAGAGCAAAAAATTAAAGCGATCAAAATTGCTAATTTTTAAATTGAGAAGAATTTTGAAATGAAGAAATTTTGACAACGAAACACAACACTTGATTTACAGAACCCGAACTAGAAGAAACTTACTTCTTTTTAAATTGGGGCACTTCCACTAGTGATCTTTGTCGGGTTCTGAACTATAAAACAGCAATAACGTTCTTATGTCCAATCATAATCTGTTTTTTTAGTCAAATTCGCGTTGCATCCAACCGTCGCATTGTCGAGTCATAATTGCATATCGTTACAAAGTCCAAACTTAAACGCGTCGCATCACGCTAATTCTCACTAATTTGAGTCATAGCTGATTTTTTGTCTGGATTGTGTAGTGGTCACTTTTTGTCTGGATTCCCGGTTCCACCACCGCAATCCAGATTGCTTACAAACAAAAATTTTTTATGTGTCAAGAATTTTTGTGATCTTATCAAGTTATGCCAAGAACACTAAACTTCTTGATATTACTATACATTTCGATAACTTTCACTTGCAAGGAACACAGAGTTAGGTATCGGTAACAGGAGGATGCAAAAACTCATTCAATGGGTTCTGGAAATATCCATGACGAAATCAAATTAGTCTGAACCCCTAATTAACTGAAACTTGATACATCTTGTCAACAACTTGCCATGGTACTTACCAAGAAAACATCAAGATAAGTAGTAACTTGCAAGTTCTTTGCATGACTGTCACAAAAAAGGTCTTGACAGGATTTACAAGAATGGCTAACCATGACATGGCAAGATATATCAATTATTAAACATTCAAATGCACCCAGAGACAAGAAGTTGAAGGAAATCATGAGATTAAACAGGAATTATCAAGAATCAGAAAGAATTATCAAAAATTATCAAAAATATCAGAAAATACTGCCCCGTTAGTTTACTAACCAACAAATTAGCCGATTTATTCCAGTACCTTGAAATTTTTAGGCAAGTGCTTGCTCGCTATGTATATGTTGCACACCTTATACAGGACCGCCACTGTGTTGGTCCCCACTAAGGTCCCAAAAAATCTAAAAGATTGAAACATGACAAAAAACTAAAAAGAAGCGTTGAAAAAACAAGACTGCTAGAAAACTACACTCGACATATTGTTTACAGACTAAGCAACTACAGTATTTAAGAATCTAACAGCAAATACAAAAAAAAGTCAGTTCGAAGACCAAACAAATTTCAAAACTCCATTTTTTCCAAAATAGTATTTCCGACAGTTTAGGCTCATCAACACTCATTATGTAATTGATGGTAACAATTAATAGCCCAAAAGACCAAAAAAGAACTGAAAAAAGGATAAAATTTCAAGTTTTAATTTAAGAGCCATTTTGAGAGATAAGAATTTTCGGAATTTTCGACACTGAAAGACAAGACCTGATTTACAGAACCAAATTAGAAGAAAATGCACTTTTTTTTAAAAATAGGAATCCTAAACTAGTGACCTCTGACAGGTTTTGAACGATAAAGACCCAACATAATCAAGCTGGTAAAATTTCAACAACAAATAGACCTTCAAATTTTGAAGACCGAGTGTACATATTGCTTAACAGATAAATTTTTCAAAAAATATAAACAGCCTCTGAAATCAAACACAGTCTGTACAAGCGTCTTGTACAATCAGTAGTGCAACAAAAATGCCAAAAGCTAACACATTTGGCTCTGGGCAGCCGAATGTAGTCAAAAAGATTCCTTCAAAATTCAAATTTCTTTAAAGAAAAAATTAACAACCCATTATAAAACAAATCTCCCAGTTTGTGCACATCACCTCACTTAAAACAACTGATAACGATAAGTCAAGATCCGAAGGATAATAAAAACTTCTAAGTTTTAAATTGCGAAGTTTTTTGAACAAAAAAATTCTTGACAGCGAAGCGATACACAACACTTCACTTGATTTACGGAACCCAAACTAGAAGAAAATTACTTCTTTTTAATTTGAGGGCACCTCCACTAGTGATCTCTGTCAGGTTCTGAACTAAAAAAGACCAAAAATGTTCTTATGTCCAATCATAATGGCGTTTTTTAAGTCAAATTTGCGTTGCATCGAACCGTCGAATTGTCGAGTCATAATTGAATATCGTTGCGAAGTCGAGATATAAAAGCATCGCATCACTCTAATTCGCACTTATTTGAGTCATACCTAATTTTTTGTCTGGATTGTTTGGAAATGGCCACTTTTTGTCGGTATTCCTGGTTCCACCACCTCAATCTAGGTTGCTTACAAATAAAATTTTTGATGTGTCATGAATTATCATGATCTTATCAAGTTACGCCAACCAAACTTTACTTCTTGACATATCTTGATGAGATCTTGTCAAGACTTTGTCAAGGTGTTTAAAGAAACAATTGTATATCAAGATTTTGGCAAGATGTCTCAAATTTTGGCAAAATGTGTCTGACAGTGACTCTTTGCGCCTCAATTTGTGTTTCTGATAGCTACCCCCATGTACTACTCAATCGATCAAAGGTATAACGATGCAGGAGTGAGGGGTAATCGAGGTAAAACGATGCAAGAGTAGGTGGTAATAGGGGATAGAACGATACAATAGTAAGGGAAAAATGATGCAAAAAAGGGAAATAGAGGAGTGGGGCGGGGATTGAAACGATGCAAGAGTGTGGGGTAATGGGGGATAAAACAATGCAAGAGAAGGGGGAAATGCTTGGTAAAATGATGCAAGAGTAGGGGTTTTGGGTGACAAAAGCTGCCAGAGTAGGAGGTAATATGGGATAAAACAACGCAAGAGTAGAGGGGTTATTGGTGGTAAAAGGATGCAATAGTGTGGGGTAATATGGGATAAAGCAATGCAAGAATAAGGGGTAATGTGGGATAAAAAAACGCACGAGTAGGGGGTAATTGGTGGTAAAACGACACAAGAGTGTGGCGGTAATGGGGGATTAAAAAATGCAAGAGTAGTGGGGGAAATGCGTGGTAAATTGATGCTAGAGTAGGGGTTTTGGGTGACAAAAGCTGCCAGAGTAGGAGGTAATATGGGATAAAACAACGCAAGAGTAGAGGGGTTATTGGTGGTAAAAGGATGCAATAGTGTGGGGTAATATGGGATAAAGCAATGCAAGAATAAGGGGTAATGTGGGATAAAACAACGCACGAGTAGGGGGTAATTGGTGGTAAAACGACACAAGAGTGTGGTGGTAATGGGGGATTTAAAAATGCAAGAGTAGTGGGGGAAATGCGTGGTAAATTGATGCTAGAGTGGGGGTAATGGGTGTAAAACCCTGCAAGTGTAGGGGGTAACATTGGATAAAACGATGCAAGAGTAGTGGGTGGGGGTAATTGGTGGTAAAACGATGCAAGAGTAGGTGGTAATAGGGGATAGAACGATACAATAGTAAGGGAAAAATGATGCAAAAAAGGGAAATAGAGGAGTGGGGCGGGGATTGAAACGATGCAAGAGTGTGGGGTAATGGGGGATAAAACAATGCAAGAGAAGGGGGAAATGCTTGGTAAAATGATGCAAGAGTAGGGGTTTTGGGTGACAAAAGCTGCCAGAGTAGGAGGTAATATGGGATAAAACAACGCAAGAGTAGAGGGGTTATTGGTGGTAAAAGGATGCAATAGTGTGGGGTAATATGGGATAAAGCAATGCAAGAATAAGGGGTAATGTGGGATAAAACAACGCACGAGTAGGGGGTAATTGGTGGTAAAACGACACAAGAGTGTGGCGGTAATGGGGGATTAAAAAATGCAAGAGTAGTGGGGGAAATGCGTGGTAAATTGATGCTAGAGTAGGGGTTTTGGGTGACAAAAGCTGCCAGAGTAGGAGGTAATATGGGATAAAACAACGCAAGAGTAGAGGGGTTATTGGTGGTAAAAGGATGCAATAGTGTGGGGTAATATGGGATAAAGCAATGCAAGAATAAGGGGTAATGTGGGATAAAACAACGCACGAGTAGGGGGTAATTGGTGGTAAAACGACACAAGAGTGTGGCGGTAATGGGGGATTAAAAAATGCAAGAGTAGTGGGGGAAATGCGTGGTAAATTGATGCTAGAGTAGGGGTTTTGGGTGACAAAAGCTGCCAGAGTAGGAGGTAATATGGGATAAAACAACGCAAGAGTAGAGGGGTTATTGGTGGTAAAAGGATGCAATAGTGTGGGGTAATATGGGATAAAGCAATGCAAGAATAAGGGGTAATGTGGGATAAAACAACGCACGAGTAGGGGGTAATTGGTGGTAAAACGACACAAGAGTGTGGCGGTAATGGGGGATTAAAAAATGCAAGAGTAGTGGGGGAAATGCGTGGTAAATTGATGCTAGAGTGGGGGTAATGGGTGTAAAACCCTGCAAGTGTAGGGGGTAACATTGGATAAAACGATGCAAGAGTAGTGGGTGGGGGTAATTGGTGGTAAAACGATGCAAGATAAAGGGGGTTTTGGGGGGATAAAACGATGCAAGAGTAGGGGCTAATGAATGTAAGACGATGCAAGAGTAGGAGGGTAATGGGGGTAAAACGATGCAAGAGTGGGGGGGGGGAGAGAAGTTCGTGGTAAATTGATGCTAGAGTTGGGGATAATGGATGTAAAACGCAGCAAGAGTAGGGGGTAACGTTGGATAAAACGATGCAAGACTTGTGGGGGGGGGGGGTTAATTGGTGGTAAAACGGGTGGTAAGACTTAAGGGGTAACGTTGGATAAAACAATGCAAGAGTAGTGGGGGGTTAATTGATGGGAAAAACGATGCAAGATAAAGGGGTTATTGGAGGAATAAAACGATGCAAGAGTAGGGGCTAATGAATGTGAGACGATGCAAGAGTAGCAGGGTAATGGGGGTAAAACAATGCAAGAGCAGCTGGCAATGAGGGGTAAAACGATGCAAGAAAGATGTCTTATGGGTTTAAAACCATGCAAGAATAAAGGTATTGGGAGAGTGGTAAAAATTTGTAACAGTAGCGGTTCAAACTATGCAAGAGTGGGGAGGGTGGGAGGTTAAAACGATGCAGGAGTGTGGTGTAATGGAGGAAAAACGATGCAAGAATAGGTGGTATTGGGGGATAAAACGATGCAAGAGTAGGGGTATTATGGATAAGAAGATGCAAGGGTTGGGGGTACTGGGTGGTAAAACGACGAAAGAGTATTTGGTAATGAGGTGTAAAACGATGCAAAAGTAGGGTTCCAATGCGTTTAAAACAATGCAGGAATAAAGGTAATGGGAGGGGGTAAAATCATGTAACTATGGGGTATAATAGAGTTAAAATTTTGCAAGAGTAGGAGATACAATGAAGCAAGAGGGGTGGAAGGGTGGGGGGTTAAAACGATGCAGGAGTGGGGTTGTAATGGTTGGCAGCACGATGCAAGTGTAAGTGGGTAGTGGGGGGGGGTTAAAACGATGCAAGAGTAGGGATAATATGGATAAAAAGATTCAAAAGTGGGTCTTGGGTGGTAAAACGCTGCCAGAGTGGGGGCTAAAGGGTGTAAAACGATGCAAGAGTAAGAGGTGTATTGGGGTAAAACGATGAAAGAGAAGTGGGAAATGGAAGTTAAAACGATGCAAGTGTAGGGGTTAATGGGGGGTAACTCGGTGCAATTGTAGGGAGGTAGTTTTGTTTAAAACGATGCAAGAGTAGGACGTAAGCAATTTAGTTTTTTTCGACCTTTTATTGTGCTTACCAACCAATTCACAATAATTGTGTACAGAAAGAAAAATTATAACAATCATTTATATATATTTTTTGTAACGAGTAATTCAAATTTTTTATCGAAGCTGAGATTGATAAGATTTTTGTCAGGCTGGAGAGAAAAGCTGATTTAAGGTTGGAAAACATAGCAAAAACCGACGGCAACTACTGACCGGGTAGTTTACTGAATTGCTATATAGATTTTTTTTAAAAAATGTCCAATTGTTAAAAAAAATTTGAATGAACGAAATAACCAAATGATGCTTTCAGGCAAATAAATATAAAAGTTGTTGAACAAAAAGCACAAGAAGGGGAAAACCTCAAATTCTTCCTTTAGGTACCAAATTCCCATTTTTTACTTTTCCGAGAAATCGAATTTTTTTGCGGGCTATTGATCAACGTTGACAGGAAGAAAGCGACAATTGTTTTTCTGACAAATTTTAATGCACAAAAAATCAAATTTTGAAGTTTAGGCTAGAAAAAATACCTCCACCTATAAGTTTTAAAAAAATTAAATTGGATAAAAGCAATATTGATCGAATTTAGCCTTAAAATTTGTGTACTAAAAAGAATCAAAACCACTATTAGTTGCAGACAATGGATTGTGAATTAAATTCGACGTTGTTGCTCAGAACTCTTTCTAAGGCTCAAACGAAAAAACGAAAGAGTTGTTTGGAATTTTTCCTGCAGAGACACCGACTTTTCATTGGCCATTCGCACACCTGCTGGATTGTAATTCTGTACGTCTAATTGGCATCGAAATTGAACTCGCTGCAGCAAAAAGTTGTATAATCATCCAAAAAAACAATTCTATTGCAGAAACAATTATTATATCGCAGCATTGTTCTCATTGATAAAATTGCTACTGACGTGCTAAAATATCTCGTGACTCTTACTTTAGTTATTGTCTTCAGAAAGTAGGTATCGATTTAAATCAGAAAAGCATTGCTCTATTCTACGGGCAAACAAACGTAAACATAGGATAAAACAGACAAATTTTTCTATTTGGAAAACGTAACAGATGAAACGCTTGCAAGTACTTGTATTAGAACAATGCGCATAAAACAGGAGTTTTGACTGAATTTGAAAATATCAGACCGAGTTAACAAGTTGCACCGGTTATACTCAGCAGACATTTGTGTAAGATATGCTAGAGCTCCTGACCAAAGATATACTAGAGCTCACTATAGCTGTAATAGGTCAAATCGAATTTTTCTTAGTATAACGAAACGTTACTAAACGCTGGTAAAAACTGATGAGCTTGATTAGTCTTGGGCACAAATATAGAAAAAAGTGAACTTTTGAGCGGAGCCAATGGTTGTCATTTAAAGAAAAAAAAGTTGATGTAAAAGTTTATAGTAAAAAAACATAGTTGCTTAGTTTTAGGGAGTGAAACGGTAAAGTTAGAAAAACTGTAAAGGTTGTGAGAATAATGATTTTCTGGCCAGTAAAGGAGCTACCAGGAGCAAATTTTCTTCGTATCTTTGGTTCACGAAGTCTCTGATCAAATTTAGATGTTGTTACATATATTGACTGAAATGGTAGGGATTAAGTGTTGAATAAGTTTTAGAAGAAATTTTACTGTTCGGTTGCTGAAATTATTCAGTTGATTGTTTCTTGCTAACACTTTATTAGAGCTGGGTTTTACTTTTTTTGATTATTTAAACGTTTAACCGGAGTGAGTTTTTCAAGCAGCAATAATTTGTGACAAAACTGTCCACTCCAGAAACAAACCACAAACAAATATTTCGGAATTTTGATGGAGATTAGTGCACTAGTCAGTCCCAAGCTGGAAGCTTTCTAACGACAATGATTAAAGAAAACTCTTCATAACCTAACAACAAAAACAAAGCAGAATTTTATTTACATTTTTGTTTGAATTTATTGCATGGTTGAGTCGATTTGTGGCATCCAATGTAGTCACAGAGTAACATGTTATCTCAAATTTCGAAATCTTCAATAAGAAATGTTTAGTGATGACTCTTTTGGCAACCAGATTATAGATGAGCATCAAATTCGTTTAGCCAAATCACCCAATTCTTTTAACTTATGCAACGTTCTACCGATGTGCCTCGAGCAAACTTTCATTCCAATATATCAAAACGGAACTAAACGATTTTTTGTTTAACCTCTGTTTCAGTGACACACTCATACCAATAAAATTTTGAGTTCATTTTATGGGTATAGAAGATAAAAGCAAAAGACTAAAAAAATCAGGAAATGTATCTACTATTGCTTGATACATTTGACCTAAATTCACACTAAATCATACTCAGGGCTTTCACAGCTTACCAACACATTTTAAAACTGGTAACAATTAAATTTGTAAAGCAAATTTGACCACTGAAATTTGACAATTTTTAAATCCGATGTTTCACAAGAATTCAAAAGTGGGGATTTTTTTTTCGCCTGCCAAAAAATTATCCCTGCTTTTAAAAAAGGTATCTTATAAAACAATTTTTGCGCGCTTTCTGATATTTGGGTTCTTTTCTGTTCTTGTTCTTGTTCGTTTCTGTTTTGCTGTTCTTGTTCTTAACTATACTGTTTTTAGATTAAAGCAAAGAAAAATAACAAAAAATCATATTTTCAAAACTCGTGACTAAATAGTTGGAGTTTATTGCTGTTGCAACCTGCGCTCTCTCATTTGAGAGCAATGGCGAATTCACCTAAATTTTTGTGGTTCAATTTGTGAAAAGAAAAGATTTCGTTTGAAAAGAAAAGAAAAGAAAATTATTGTCGACGAGTATTGTTGCTCTATTGTAGATGAGTACAGTTATCTCCTAAGAACTGCTCAAAAGAGCGTACTGTCAAAAAAATTTCTCAAGAATTTGAATTTTAAGACGTTTTTGAAAACCCAAACTGTATGTAAGTTTACTTTCGTTTTTGTTCATAATGTGTTATCTGTTTTACTCATGTTTTTTGTTTTGTATTTTATACACTACCCTGAGGAATGAATAAAAACGACTCTGTTCTGCTAGTCCTGCAATCGAAACCCATTTTTTGGACAAAAGAGCACCATTGTTGACTGAATCAGGATTCGACATTTTTATTATGCAGCCAGTATGAACTCAAAATTTTGCTTCAACTGCTTTTGCTGCAAAATCGTTTTTCATCACTTTTTCAAATACCTTTAAATGTAAGAATACTTTATACTCAGCATTCTGATTGTTTCTGCTTGTTAACAATGAATTTGATGGAAAGAATAAAATTGACACAACTCTTTATGCAGCAAGCTCATTGAAGACCTCTTAAGGACTTCTTGATTAATTTTAGTGGACGCATTGCACATTTTGTCCTGCTCCGAGACTGAAATAACGGTCTCCAACCTTCATCTGAGCAAGCAGTCTGGAGGTTGGTGACAGGGCAACTCAGTGCTGAAATAGTATAGAATCAATCTGTTTTTTTTTCAACATTATGTTCAACATAACTCCGGCCAACAAGGATTTCTCTGTATGCGATTCAAACTTCCACGTACGTACTTGTAAGTTTTATCTCGCACAGGAAGTCGTGAACACTATGCTAAATGTGCTTTGAGGTGATAACCTACAACCTTGCTTGAGCATGAAGAGTTTGTATACTACTCTAGTATTTACCAATTGTAAACGATAAAAGTCAGACATTATGCTGCTGAGATTTAACTTTGACGCATGAGCAGTTTTCAGACTAAACAGGATCAACCCTGAGCAATCAATAAAAACAACTCTGTTCTGCTAGTCCTGCAATCGAAACCCATTTTTGGACAAAAGAGCACCATTGTTGACTGAATCAGGATTCGACATTTTTATTATGCAGCCAGTATGAACTCCAAAATTTTGCTTCAGCTGCTTTTGCTGCAAAATCGTTTTTCGTCACTTTTTTAAATACCTCCAAATGTAAGAATACTTTATACTCAGCATTCTGATGGTTTCTGCTTGCTAACAATGAATTTGATGAAAAGAATAAAATTGACACAATTTTTTATGCAGCAAGCTCATTGAAGACCTCTTAGGGACTTCTTGATTAATTTTTGTGGACGCATTGCACATTCTGTCCTGCTCCGAGACTGAAATAACGGTCTCCAACCTTTATCTGAGCAAGCAGTCCGGAGGTTTGTGGCAGGGCAACTCAGTGCTGAAATAGTATAGAATCAATCTGTTTTTTTTTTCAACATTATGTTCAACATAACTCCGGCCAACAATGATTTCTCTGTATGCGATTCAAACTTCCACGTACGTACTTGTAAGTTTTATCTCGCACAGGAAGTCGTGAACACTATGCTAAATGTGCTTTGAGGTGATAACCTACAACCTTGCTTGAGCATGAAGAGTTTGTATACTACTCTAGTATTTACCAATTGTAAACGATAAAAGTCAGACATTATGCTGCTGAGATTTAACTTTGACGCATGAGCAGTTTTCAGACTAAACAGGATCAACGTAGCGTGGGTAAACTTCATCAACTCAATTTAATCATAATGTGTAAAAATTCACACAAGGAAACTTGAAGTACTCTAGAGATGCAACCTACAACCTATCTTAAGTATGAAGAGCTTCTATACTACTCTAGTAATTACCAACTGTAAAAAAAAATAAAATATGACACTATGATGCTGAAATTTTAGGCTGAAATGGTAGGGATTAAGTGTTGAATAAGTTTTAGAAGAAATTTTACTGTTCGGTTGCTGAAATTATTCAGTTGATTGTTTCTTGCTAACACTTTATTAGAGCTGGGTTTTACTTTTTTTGATTATTTAAACGTTTAACCGGAGTGAGTTTTTCAAGCAGCAATAATTTGTGACAAAACTGTCCACTCCAGAAACAAACCACAAACAAATATTTCGGAATTTTGATGGAGATTAGTGCACTAGTCAGTCCCAAGCTGGAAGCTTTCTAACGACAATGATTAAAGAAAACTCTTCATAACCTAACAACAAAAACAAAGCAGAATTTTATTTACATTTTTGTTTGAATTTATTGCATGGTTGAGTCGATTTGTGGCATCCAATGTAGTCACAGAGTAACATGTTATCACAAATTTCGAAATCTTCAATAAGAAATGTTTAGTGATGACTCTTTTGGCAACCAGATTATAGATGAGCATCAAATTCGTTTAGCCAAATCACCCAATTCTTTTAACTTATGCAACGTTCTACCGATGTGCCTCGAGCAAACTTTCATTCCAATATATCAAAACGGAACTAAACGATTTTTTGTTTAACCTCTGTTTCAGTGACACACTCATACCAATAAAATTTTGAGTTCATTTTATGGGTATAGAAGATAAAAGCAAAAGACTAAAAAAATCAGGAAATGTATCTACTATTGCTTGATACATTTGACCTAAATTCACACTAAATCATACTCAGGGCTTTCACAGCTTACCAACACATTTTAAAACTGGTAACAATTAAATTTGTAAAGCAAATTTGACCACTGAAATTTGACAATTTTTAAATCCGATGTTTCACAAGAATTCAAAAGTGGGGATTTTTTTTCGCCTGCCAAAAAATTATCCCTGCTTTTAAAAAAGGTATCTTATAAAACAATTTTTGCGCGCTTTCTGATATTTGGGTTCTTTTCTGTTCTTGTTCTTGTTCGTTTCTGTTTTGCTGTTCTTGTTCTTAACTATACTGTTTTTAGATTAAAGCAAAGAAAAATAACAAAAAATCATATTTTCAAACCTCGTGACTAAATAGTTGGAGTTTATTGCTGTTGCAACCTGCGCTCTCTCATTTGAGAGCAATGGCGAATTCACCTAAATTTTTGTGGTTCAATTTGTGAAAAGAAAAGATTTCGTTTGAAAAGAAAAGAAAAGAAAATTATTGTCGACGAGTATTGTTGCTCTATTGTAGATGAGTACAGTTATCTCCTAAGAACTGCTCAAAAGAGCGTACTGTCAAAAAAATTTCTCAAGAATTTGAATTTTAAGACGTTTTTGAAAACCCAAACTGTATGTAATTTTACTTTCGTTTTTGTTCATAATGTGTTATCTGTTTTACTCATGTTTTTTGTTTTGTATTTTATACACTACCCTGAGGAATGAATAAAAACGACTCTGTTCTGCTAGTCCTGCAATCGAAACCCATTTTTTGGACAAAAGAGCACCATTGTTGACTGAATCAGGATTCGACATTTTTATTATGCAGCCAGTATGAACTCAAAATTTTGCTTCAACTGCTTTTGCTGCAAAATCGTTTTTCATCACTTTTTCAAATACCTTTAAATGTAAGAATACTTTATACTCAGCATTCTGATTGTTTCTGCTTGTTAACAATGAATTTGATGGAAAGAATAAAATTGACACAACTCTTTATGCAGCAAGCTCATTGAAGACCTCTTAAGGACTTCTTGATTAATTTTAGTGGACGCATTGCACATTTTGTCCTGCTCCGAGACTGAAATAACGGTCTCCAACCTTCATCTGAGCAAGCAGTCTGGAGGTTGGTGACAGGGCAACTCAGTGCTGAAATAGTATAGAATCAATCTGTTTTTTTTTCAACATTATGTTCAACATAACTCCGGCCAACAAGGATTTCTCTGTATGCGATTCAAACTTCCACGTACGTACTTGTAAGTTTTATCTCGCACAGGAAGTCGTGAACACTATGCTAAATGTGCTTTGAGGTGATAACCTACAACCTTGCTTGAGCATGAAGAGTTTGTATACTACTCTAGTATTTACCAATTGTAAACGATAAAAGTCAGACATTATGCTGCTGAGATTTAACTTTGACGCATGAGCAGTTTTCAGACTAAACAGGATCAACCCTGAGCAATCAATAAAAACAACTCTGTTCTGCTAGTCCTGCAATCGAAACCCATTTTTGGACAAAAGAGCACCATTGTTGACTGAATCAGGATTCGACATTTTTATTATGCAGCCAGTATGAACTCCAAAATTTTGCTTCAGCTGCTTTTGCTGCAAAATCGTTTTTCGTCACTTTTTTAAATACCTCCAAATGTAAGAATACTTTATACTCAGCATTCTGATGGTTTCTGCTTGCTAACAATGAATTTGATGAAAAGAATAAAATTGAC
The DNA here is from genome assembly GCF_964194025.1 of Convolutriloba macropyga. NCBI lineage: Eukaryota > Metazoa > Xenacoelomorpha > Acoela > Convolutidae > Convolutriloba > Convolutriloba macropyga. The sequence goes on along the minus strand of NW_027451275.1, from coordinate 40,094 downwards.
ACAATTTTTTATGCAGCAAGCTCATTGAAGACCTCTTAGGGACTTCTTGATTAATTTTTGTGGACGCATTGCACATTCTGTCCTGCTCCGAGACTGAAATAACGGTCTCCAACCTTTATCTGAGCAAGCAGTCCGGAGGTTTGTGGCAGGGCAACTCAGTGCTGAAATAGTATAGAATCAATCTGTTTTTTTTTTCAACATTATGTTCAACATAACTCCGGCCAACAATGATTTCTCTGTATGCGATTCAAACTTCCACGTACGTACTTGTAAGTTTTATCTCGCACAAGAAGTCGTGAACACTGTGCTAATTGTGCTTTGTGGTGATAACCTACAACCTGGCTTGAGCATGAAGAGTTTGTATACTACCCTAGTATTTACCAATTATAAACGATAAAAGTCAGACATTATGCTGCTGAGATTTAACTTTGACGCATGAGCAGTTTTCAGACTAAACAGGATCAACGTAGCGTGGGTAAACTTCATCAACTCAATTTAATCATAATGTGTAAAAATTCACACAAGGAAACTTGAAGTACTCTAGAGATGCAACCTACAACCTATCTTAAGTATGAAGAGCTTCTATACTACTCTAGTAATTACCAACTGTAAAAAAAAATAAAATATGACACTATGATGCTGAAATTTTACTTTCAGCGCATGATGAATTTTCAGACTTCAAGGGATAAAATTACCCTCAGTGTAATCCTCAGTGTAAACTGTATAACCTCAGTGTAATCATAATGAAGAAAAACGGCACATATATAAACTCGAAAGGTTCTGAAGATGCATTATTTCAAAACTGAATTAACTTTTACTTGTGAAATACGGTGATTAAAAAATTTCTCTTTTTCTTAGAATTAGTGGGTATCAATTTTGAGCACAATATGGTTTATCAGGTTTTTATACGGCGTGAAGTACTCTAAAAATTATAGTTTGTTCTGGTTATGAATTCTAATTTTTCCATATGCATAATCCCTAATAAGTTCCAAAGGTCATCAAAGGTGAAACTGGTGTTTAATGAAATAATTGATGTTAATATACCCGAGTAAGAGAATTTTTAGAAAGGAATGGGTCGTAGAAATTTATGCAGTCATTTTATTAAATACGATGAAGCCTATAATCATTCGGAAGACAGGTGAAGCGTTGTCATTCTATTCTGCTCTTTGCTACTAAAATCCAAAGAACAGAAAACAACGTGACATGTAACCGGTAGCTCTATATTATCAATACATAGCATTAAAACTGCAAAGCAAAAATAAAAAAAAGTATCTATGGAATTCACTTTTAAAATTTATGCATCGTGGAGAGAATCTGCAAAAGAACTTTTCGAGATCATTTACCTTCTAGTTAGATGGTTTCTCCAGAGTGACTCAAGCTTTTCTTGTTACTCACTTATTACCCTCACAAGCATTTCCAAGATATCGGAAAGATCCACAATAAATCCAAAATAAATCATTTCGGATCTTTCCTTTAAATTGGCATATGTTAACTTTCTTCGCCAACTTTGTGTCACCTGGCTTGGGTTTCCACGATCTAAGAAATGATGTTGTGAGATTTGAAAAAAGTTTAATCAAAATGTTGGAAGAATTCATTTAGGCTTATAGGCTACGAAGGCTGCATTATAATAAGTATCTAAAGGACGCGGCAAAAATATTACCAAGCATTTTTTTGTTTCTTATGATCAATAACGTGGACATACAAAATCTGCAGCAGAGTGGCGCAGTGGTGTTTCCAAAAACTTTATCTTTTGCCAAGAATATTTGAAATCAAAACTTTATTCTATCACAAAATTTTTTTTGAAATGTTGGTATTTTTTGGCGTTTTGGCAAGAGCGGTGCAAAACGCCAAAAAATACCAACATTTCAAAAAAAATTTTCGTGTCCCCCCCGTTGCAAACACAGGGTTACACAAATTTCCGCCCTCGTTGCGTGCCCAGGACGACAAATTTTTGGTAAATTTTGTTAGTTTCAAAACGTTTTTGATGAGTTTGGCTTGTTTTGGGTGTTAGTTGGGAAGTATCCATGCTGTTTTGGTGGTTGCCATTTTGTAATCAGCCCAGGTGAGCCTCATCAGTTAAATTTTTTTTTTGAAAAAAAATGAAAATATCGTAAACTTTTAAGTTCTAAAATTGCATGAAATGCATTTTGCGCTGGGTTTCAGGACTCAACGATGATTTTTTAATGACCTCGTATCACCTGGTGAGACTCATTATTGAGAAAAACTTTGAAAAATTTTGAAAAAATTCAAAATTTTGATGATCTAAAATTGCATGAAATGCTTTTTGCGCCGGGTTTCAGGACTCCAAGATGATTTTTTTATTGACTTCGTCTCAACTGGTGAGTCTCATCATCAAAAAAAACATTGACAAATTTTGGAAAAAACCAAAAACTTCGAAGTTCTAAAAATGCATGAAATGCATTTTGCGCTGGGTTTCAGTCTCAAAGACGATTTTTTGTTGACCTCATCCTGCCTAGCGAGCATCATTATTGAGAAAACTTTGAAAAATTTTGGGAACATCTTGAAGTGTTGAAAATGCTTAAAATGCTTTTTGCACCGGATTTCAGGTCTAAAAATTAACTTTTTGTGGACATCTCTTTACTTGGTATTAATTTTATATCAAAGTTTTTATCATCATAAATTGTCATGGCTCAGCAACAATCACGGCTCAGCAACTAGTTCAAAAAATAATTGTTGAGTGTTTCTGGTCTTCTTTATGTATGTTGCTATCAATCAGTCCGCTCAAATCCTCTTTTAGCACTTTATTTGATCATGCATGAGAACACAATGTAGCAATAGGTAAGATGGTGAGTGGTTGCTGCTGTGCTGTCGTTAGAACTATCTGTGTCAACAATCAAATTTTAGAATTAAATGGATACTATAACTAACTACTATAGTCACTGCCGAAGGGCGTTTTAAAAGACTAGTTGTTGTATTCGATTGTGATTGGGAGACCAATCGACCGAGAGTGTCAATGAATTGTTTCTGAATAAGTTTACATGCTCAACGGTCTGCATTGCTTGGATTTGTTATTACAGTTTAACACAGTACTTGCATAGCAAAACGAGCAGACTTACAAGAATTTTTTTGTGTTTCAGTTAGAGTTTGATTTGTAAATAAACTATGTCTGTGGCTGACGATTGTTCCTTCTTTAATTTTTCTCACGATATTACCAGTACAGAAAGACGATATGTAGTGGCCTGTGTGAAAACTTGTTACTCTACTAAACAAAAAAAGTCTTTAACATTAAAGAAATATATCATCTGTTTATGTCTTGCACTCGACCTAACAGATATAATTTATTTGGATAAAAACTTGAATACTACCAGTAAATCATATTGAAATTATGACCATGAAAGTAATTTTTTATTCAGAAGATACCTTTAACCATCAAGTGAAAAAAAACTAGAGAAACCAACAAACAATCAAGACATTAAAAAACAACAAACAATGTATTTTTGCAATATTAGTAGTTTATTGAGATTAAGCAAATGCAGTTCGCAAGATTATAACTGTTTTGAGGTATTAAGAGACACATTAAGATTAGACGTTTTTTTGGAGTCTGCAAGTTTTTTTTGGCGACATCGCAAGTCTGTTGCTTACCACAAGCCTACTACATTCGGGTGTTTTGATCACACTTGTTGTAATTGCTGTAGAGGTTATCGAGTTTTATAAATTGATGGTTGTTGAATCTGGACTTTCAATATTAGATGGGATTTTCCAAAAGTTTTCAATGAGTTCCAGGCCCTGCCAATACTCTTCCTGATTTTCATAGATAGGTACTTCTTGAACATCGTAATCATAGAAAATTCTTCTAATCAGTTTGCGTTCTCATCGGAGACGAATAGTGTTAAATCAACTCAGGTTGCTGATTGATCAAAGAAGAAAGTGAAGAAAAGTTCTGAGAACGACTCACAGTATTCAAAATGGTTGATGCAATGTTTGAGCAAAGACCTGAGTTCTTTCGGCCGTTTCAATTGAAATTTCACTCTTTTATCTGTACAAGTAAGACAATATTTGATATTAATGGAATCAACAACAGTTTTGCTTAAAGTTTGCATGAGAATAACAACTATTGTAGAATAAAAGAACAACATTATCATGTTATTGCAGCTTTTGATCAAGCAACAGAGGCTTTCAAAAAATTCTTCAAAACCCTATTCAATACCTTGCCTATACATATGCTTCAGACTCCTACTCCAAAAAACACAATCTGTCAACATCACTTGTAACGGTGAAATTTTTGAGAACTTGGAGCAAGCAGTCACTAACAACCATCAACATCAGCTAGATTTGTGTAGCCCAAAAAAAGCTTCCAAATTTCTTTGAAATCGAAACTGTTAAAGAGAATGTTCATGTTCAAACTGATTTCATACCAACTTGTACTTTTAACTTGTGTTTATCAGAACAGTTCTTATCCAGAACTTTCAAAAATTATTGATATTATTATTAGTGAATTTGGCTCCCTGAATGTTGATAATGAGAATGTAAATACTAACTATCAATTTGAATTAAAAAATATTCCCATTTTTAAAAAAACCGAGTCATCTAGCTTCAAAAGAAAAACACTACTAATTTTTGGAAACAGTTGGCACTAAAAAATTTTTACTAGATTTATTTGTTCTTCATCATATGCTTATTAAAATGTTGTAAATCATCATCATTCATGTAGTGTACATACGGATAGCTATATGTGAAATATATATGAGCAATATAAATACAAAAGAGTCCACCCAGTTTTTGAGTTTTGGTTCCGAAATGGTTGTAATCTGAGGAATTGAACAACTTCTTCTTCGAAGTCGAACTGCAGCAGTCGAGTGTATACAAAATGGTAGCAATCCAGTGCCTGTCCAAGTGGATCAGCAGAGTTTATTGTTTTTTTTATATAATTTTAAATCAGTAGCCAATGACTACCCGATGATGCTGACATTGAGGCATTGACCACAGCAAAACAATTATCTGGCGGTCTTGGAAAATTATCAGCTGCAAAAACTTCGCAAAACCTGTGCTTCAGATGAAAACATTTACTTACTAGATTACTTATCTCAAAATTATCTGTCAACCGGATATGTAAAAACCGAGTTCTTTGTAACTTTTTGTTCAGAGTTGACGTAAAAAGTTGATTTTCGTTCCCTAGCAACAAAATTTCAACGTTGTCACCCGAAGATGCTCCAAAAGTGAGCTCCACTGATAATGAACAATTTGTTAATTAAGGATGAATGAAATCGTGTGAAGTCTCTCTCCTGTGTTGAAGTAAGGTCGGAGGCCAAAATAAAGTGATTGAGATAATCGGCTAGGGGAATGCCATGACCACCTTCATCAACAAAATCTAGAGCTTCAATCGTGTTTAAGTAGACTCGTTGATCTGAAGTTTGTTTTCTAACAACCGGTTGTCCATTTCGATAAATCACCATTTCATTCAAATTGAAATTCTGGTAATGGAAAGGATTTTTTCTGTTAGTTCCTAAATATGACTGATTTCTTGACATTGCATTAATCGTTCTTCGAACCGGTTCCTTCAAGAAGATGTCTTCTCAACTCCAACTGCGGATTTCAGCAGTGCAAGAAAGGTTCTGGGCAGCAATTCTGTGTACCAATACACACCTGTTGTTTTAAGCAAAGTTTTGTCAATCGCAGACAACACATGATCAGCCACGGTCATTTGCTTGCCACGGACGTAAAGATTTGCTTCAACAATTTTTGTTCTGTTACGTTTATCAACAATTTTTGTTCAACAAATTGCTTTAACAATTTTTGTTCTGTTACGTTTATCAGATTCGGGTATGACGGTAAAATCGTTTGGTGACATTCTGAAAAAGAAGAAAACATTCCAAAGAGTCAGCAACTAAAGCTTTTCGTGCAGCAACATCAGTAGCTCTGTTGTCATTTCTATCAATTTTAGCTGGTTCGTCTTCATAATAAAAGCTTTGACCGCTTAACCAAGTGTTCTTGGCTGTTTTTCCGGATGAGAACTCTGTTTCTATGAAAGCCTTGTGTGCGTAGTTGCAGTTTGTATTTGACAAATTAACACCGTTTTCCGAGACTGTACACTCTGAAAACAGAGAGTGCAGTGCGTTATTGCTAAAATACGGCGAATCTGTGTTTCCTGCATCAGCACCAATTCTCAAATTTGCGTCGTTGTTTCTCTTGATTTTGCATTTTATTTCAAATGGAAACTTTTGCAAATCAATAAAGTTGTTCCAGTCGCCAACAACTTCAAATTCCAGCATTGGACTATCCGATGAAAATGATGGTCCAACTTTTTAGGTAAAAGCATTGTCAAAGATGATAAGGAGAGGCTGCTTTTCAAACAGGTCTAGAGTTGTGTGTTTTGCCTCACTTGGGAATAGAAAGCTGTTCGACTTCTCAGTAACGGTTGTTTTCGCTGACTGATTTTTCGGGATTTGACAGGAACACTCCGTTTCTGTTTTTTATGAACACCACGAACAGCTCCTATTCGAGCTCTTGAGCCACCAATTTGTTCTTTTACCGTTTTCTGAAAAGTTGATTTGAGTGTTTCTTTAAGACTCTTCTTTTTGGTTACCAACAATATCTGGTGCCACCTGTACAAAAGTTTCTCTTCTAATCTTTTTAGCAACAGACCACAAAATTATTTTATCTCTCGGTATAGTCGCCCTACCAATTCCAGCTGCTAAAGCCCCAAAAACACTAACTCTTTGACGATAGTGTCCTGCAAAGTATCATGAAACTGATTGTTATTGACAGTACGCTTCCATTTAAATAAATTTTCTAATGTTTAAAATCAGAATAACTTTCCATGTTCCCGTAAATGGCACAAATTTGCCAGTTTTGGTTCTCAACTGAACTTCAATACACTGAAAATTGTTTGACAACAATTTTTTATATACCAGAAAGCTAAAAACTAATCTATTTGTTTGTTCAAATCACATAGACTACCGTTTTTCAGGCGTTTTTTTTATTCAATGACACGAATCAGCGGAATTTTGTATCTCCAATGTGCTGATACTCAATTCTAATGTTGTATACGAATATCAATTGTCTTCCAGCAAGCAGATCAAACGGGTAAGCGGCGACAAAAGCTTTCGCTTCTACGTTACACATTGCCAAATTGTCAAAAGAATCTATCATTTTAGAGCAAATATGAGTACCTGCGCCATCTTTGATTACTCCAAAGCCCAGAATGCTTGGTATGTCTTCGTCAAGAAACGTAATTCCTTCATTTTTGCCGAAGAAGAAAACCAAAACGCCTGTTATTTTATTATACTGATGACTGAGTTTAGTTAAACCAGTCGCTGTCCTGATGGCTTTCATTAGGTGTTCCAAGTTTTCATAGCTTCCAGCATTGATCAAGACTGTCACCCCTTTGTATGATTTTGAAACAACAGCAGATGGTAAACTTCTCTGACGGTTTTTGTTACCTTGAGAGGAGTACTTTCGAGTGCTATTAACCTGGTTGATTCTGGATGGGAACATAATTTCACTCAAATATACTCTCCAGTCACCTTCCAGACTGATTTCTCCATTGAAAAAGTTTTTAAAGTTGGCCAAAGTATTCTCTGGAAAGCTGTCTATTGAAGCTGATGAAACTAACTGTATGGTAAACTCATTCATGTTTTGTGAACACTTCGCTATTGTCAGCAAATTTCACCAGCTCCAACTGATACAACTTACCCCTGATTGAATCTTGATTCGAATCCATTAGGCTGTATATCGCAGGGTTTATTGTTGGAATATCGTAAATTTCAAACACTTTGTTGGTAAATGTCTGTTTATAACCTTTTCATAAAGAGAAAACAACTTTTGATAGTCTAACAAAATCACCAACTCGAAATTTTGGTCTTCTAACTAATTTCTCGGACGCAGTTGCGTTTAATAATAACAGATAAGGAACGTCTTTTTGGTGTTTATGTTTGGAGCAATTTTTGTTTCACGGTTGATGTATAAGTTTATTGTTTCCACAAAAATTTTCAACTGAGAAATGTAGGAATATTTCCATTTTTCCTCCAGATACTCGTAAATAATGTTCTTTAAATAGCGGATGTTCCTTTCAGCAAAAGCAGACTTCTTTTGATAAATTTATAAATCAAAGAATATTTTGATAAGTTTGATAAATTTCAATTTTTCTCCTCTGGCAAAGTGTTTTGAAACTTCCCTTAAACTCTGTTCCATCATCCACTCACACTTTTTTCGGCTGTTTATACTTAATCATTTGTTTGAGGGCTTCAGCTGTTGTTGTTGCCTATTTTGATTTGAGTTGTTTGACACGTAGATAGCGTGAAAGACAGTCAACAGCAATCAATAAGTACTTAAAACCTGCGTTTTGTTTTGACAGTCTGTCCACATGTGCCAAGTCAAGAGACCAAATTTCATCAAGGTGATCTGCAATAACTTTCAAACGTGAGAAATTTTTCGAAATCTTTTATATTTTTGTGAGCATTCTTGGTCGCTAGAATCTGCTTCACTTTGCTAGGTTGACAATTTGTGTTTTTTTGTGAACTTTTAACGCTTGAAACGCAGCCGGTCCTTTTGTGTACATCGACTGCAGCATTTTTTCTTCACTCGTCGTAATATTCCCATATTTTTTCCTTCTTTTCACTTGCTTCGTACGGAGTTTCAAAACCTTCCTCTTCTTTTTCGTCAGTGTCACTGCGGCTTTTGTCTTCGGTGATGAGCGTTCTATTGGACTGTTGCTGCTTCTGGTTGTCGAATTTTTGAGGCTTTTGAAACTTTGAGTGCTTTTTTTTCTGTAATCTCTTCACGACTTTTCTTGCTTTTTTTAGTGGTTTCTGGAGAAGTTTTTTGGATCAAAATTTTGGCTCTGCTGTTAATTACTTGTTCCTTTATTATTTTTAACACTTTTAGTAGTTCAAAATAATCGGGACTGTCAATTTTTTTATTGGTTGTTGTAAATTGTACATGAAATCGAATGCGATTATGTCAGTTGGACTGTTGTCAATGAGTAAATTCTCGTCCTCAGAAATAAACACCCGATTAGGTTTTTTTAAATAGATCTACAATATGTTCACAATTTAAAAATTTTGAGTGAAGCAAAAGAGATGATAATGTTTTTAGGACTTGTACTGCCCGTCTTTTTGAATCTTCGACCCGGTTTTTGTCAACAAGATCAACACCAGAGTCTTCCTCCGACAATTTTTTATTGATTTGCGCTTCATTGTTTTCGTTTGATTGCAATCTATTCATAACTGACAGCTGTGCCAATTTGTGTTCGACGTCAGGATTTTCTAAGACCTGAGTTTGGTATGGTTGATTTTATGGTTGACTCAAATACTTGTAGAAAAATGAATAATGAGACGGATCAGATCGAAATCCACCTTTTGTGAGCAATATTGCCCTCTTCTTGTCAACCGAAACGTTTTTACGAAGAAAAGCCCTTTCACATGTCCTCTGATGACGTTGTAAAAACATTTGCACAGTAAAAACAAACTATTTTTTATCGGAAGTGCGAAGGAATTTTCTCAACTCAGGATCAGATAAAAGTACCATTAGCTTTAGTATCAAGACCTTTTTTTTAAATTTTTTTATGTGAATTTTATCGGCTGTGTCTGAAGGTATGTAGAGCACCGACGGTCCAGGCACTGTAATGTTTGAGCAAACTCGAAGACAATCAGAAGCTTTTGATCGAGATCAATCAATAAGTTTCCAAATGTTTCTCTTTTTGCTATTTCATAACAAATATTTTTAAAATGAGTAAAAAATGATTCAGCTGCTTACCGAGAAACTCGAACTGCTGATCGTCACGTGGTGATTTGAACAAAATGATATGAGTTGTATTCAAATCTATTGTTCTTGACCATTTACTTTGCTGGTACAGTTTGTGCTTGACATAAATGACATTGAAGTTCTTGTGTCAACCGGCGGTAGCCAGCTTGACAAATTCCTTGTCATTAAAATTTTCCTCGCATCAATCGTCAAATATTCGCAAACAGTTTTACGTATTTTACAAAAACTCCAAGTTTGTATTTTTTTTTGAAAACAACAATTTTTTTGAAAACGATGAAAACAATCTTTAAACTTTGGATAAAAGGTGTTTTCTGCTATCGATCTGAAATTTAAATTTGTTTTACCCAAACAGGATGGACCTAACAGGGCCATGAAAAATTTTAAACTGGTAGTGATTATTTTGTTGATAATCGAGGGTCTGGTAGGATATATCCAACTAAACTCGATAGAATCGAAATCCAAACTGATGTTTCCTCACAAATTGGTGTAAGCAGATTCAATTTCACAATGCAAAGAACTATTAGCATCAAAATTACAATCATTTGAACGAAAAACTTCCGAACATGTGAATGCTATCTGATTACAGAATTTCCAAGTAGATTCACCACTAATTTCTTTTTCGAAGAGAGTCTCTTGTACAACTTGATCGAACTGTTAATTTTTCTAGCGTAAAGATTATGAGATTAAAGAACGCATATATTGAATTTTTTAAAAATTTTCATAAAATAGTTCATAACAATTAAAATCACTCAATAACTCATTCATGTGCACCATGAAACATGCAGGTAATCTTGTATTTTTTTCGTAATACACATTTTTTTTACTTTCTCCGTGTTTATGAGTTTTTGAGTTTCTTTAGGCAGCAATTCGTCATTTTTACCAACTTTTTACCAGTTGGATGTTTCAATATCAATAGAAAATTTGGTGGCTAGACTTTGCGTTGACATTCCGATATTTTTTCTCTACTGAAAAAAACGTTTGATGTTAAAAGCCATAAAATTGAACGAATTGCCTCCTCTGTCATTAACACCCTAACTTTTCTCGGATGAGTTTGAGTTCCACTTTTTATTGGTTCTCCTTTGCAAATTGAAAAGTTCAGTGTCCCTCCTTTCGTAATCAGGGCGCAAATAGTCAAATTCGCTGACAAGGGTTCTTCCATTTTCGTCAGTTCCTCTCTCATTAGTCAACAAGTCAAAATAGAAATAAGCTTTTTCCCGTGCACAGTGAGTATTGAAACTACCACGCTGTGCTGAGCTATGATTCGCACAGTTAAATGTAAAAAACTATAAAATAATTTAGGACAATCAAGAGTATTTAACTCGTATACTGGACAACCGAGCAACTCCGATAACAGTTGAGTCTTTTCAAAACCTTTAGCGTAAAAAACCACTCTCGGGTTTTTTAAGCGAACGCTTTGAACATTTTGTGTCAGATAAATGTATGGATAGATTTCAGAGTTCCATTCTAAGCCATGTAAATTTTTAGATAATAAATTAATTGAAATTTTCTGGGGATTTGTCAAATCGGAAAACTTTGATGGCGGAAAAACAAAACGCAATCTTTGTAACCCTCAGTTCATACACCAAATACATTAACAATAATCTTTGCTTTCCTGTGACGGAAACCTTCAAGGTCTAGCACAAACGGAAAATTTTAAAATAGAAACAAAAAAGGATTTCTGTCAGATGTCCAGTAAAGCAACTATTAAGATTCCACGAAAGCATGTACGAGTAGCCGGGTCCTTCAGTGTAGAGCTCCTGGCTGAAATCACCAGCATCATGCAAAAATGCATGTAATCCTAGAGTTGTTCAGTTGTTTAAGTACGAATCTAAAGAAGAGTTATTTTTTCCAACAAGTCCTTCTTATGGTTGAAGTTTCAAAGCATTAAAAAATCAAAATTTTCTTTTTAATTGAAAAATTCACTTGCTGAAAAAAAATAGTTCAATTTCACTGAATTCCTTGCGTAAGATGTGGCTAATAACAAATATTTCTCATAAATGTTTTTCAAACAATATCTACAAACAATTGGTTTATCAGGATGCATTACGAGTTAGATTGAAGCCGACTGAAGCTAAAAGAATTGGACACTTTTAATTTTTTCCATGGAGAAATCAAATCAATCTGATTCATTGAGGAAAAGATTGCACAACTATTTTTCTGCTGGAGTTGGAAGCGTTCAAAATAATTTAAAAGTTTTTCATGTTTGTTCTAGATCTTTCGGGAAACGATAGCACTTCTATAAAAAATCTTACTTATTAGAAATTCAGCCACAACAAAAACGAGTTTATGTATTATTTCTGTTTTATAGCACCAGTGTGAACATAGGGTACTGTAAAAACAATAACATTCAAATTAAAATGTTCTATTTTGATTCTAAAAAAGATTTCCGGAAAGCTATGAAATGGCGAGAATTACACTAATACGTTCAAATCTCTGTTTATTTTAAATAAAGAGAGTACATGTAGCATAAAAATTACAGACAATAAAGAAAACATCTATTGGTCCATTCAGATTAATCTTTGTATAGCACAAACATTTGTAATTATAGTAGCACAATACCTACAAAATTGGTGTTCAATCCTTTGCTCAAACCAGATGCTTTAATTAATAAATTTAATAAAACATATATCTATATTCTGTCTAATTTGCTGACAATTGTTTTGATATATTTTTTTCTTTTTGATAATTCTTGTTTATAAAAACTATTCAGATTACACAAACAGTAACTCAATTTTTTAAAAAATTTGTCTAAATTTTCTCTCTTTTTGGTATATTTTACAGTGTTCAACAAGTTATTCAAGTCTTATACGTTTGTAAACAGAACAAGCTATCATTGTCTTCTTGAAATGTTTCCCATTGCAATAAAAACAAAAGAAAAATCTTCTACCAGTAGTCGAACAATTGCATACGAGACTTTAAAAAAAAGAGAATATTGCTATTGTTCAGCAAGAGCATCAAGGTGAAGAATGGAAAACTGTGAAACACATGGCATTGCCTGTTTTTAATTTCGATTTCTTTCAATGATTTAGATTTGATAAACTTCACATAAGGGAGCTCAATATACTATGGAAATTGTAGCAAATTATATGTGTGAGTTTATATTTGACTGGAACGTTCTGGGAGATGACATTAGAATTTTCTATGATTACGATGTTCAAGAAGTACCTATCTATGAAAATCAGGAAGAGTATTGGCAGGACCTGGAACTCATTGAAAACTTTTGGAAAATCCCATCTAATATTGAAAGTCCAGATTCAACAACCATCAATTTATAAAACTCGATAACCTCTACAGCAATTACAACAAGTGTGATCAAAACACCCGAATTTAGTAGGCTTGTGGTAAGCAACAGACTTGCGATGTCGCTTGTCGGCTCTTGTCTTGCTCCAAAAAAACGTCTAATCTTAATGTGCCTCTTAATACCTCAAACAGTTATAATCTTGCGAATTGCGTTTGCTTAATCTCAATAAACTACTAATATTGCAAAAATACATTGTTTGTTGTTTTTTAATGTCTTGATTGTTTGTTGGTTTCTCTAGTTTTTTTCACTTGATGGTTAAAGGTATCTTCTGAATAAAAAATTACTTTCATGGTCATAATTTCAATATGATTTACTGGTAGTATTCAAGTTTTTATCCAAATAAAATATATCTGTTAGGTCGAGTGCAAGACATAAACAGATGATATATTTCTTTAATGTCAAAAACTTTTTTTGTTTAGTAGAGTAACAAGTTTTCACACAGGCCACTACATATCGTCTTTCTGTACTGGTAATATCGTGAGAAAAATTAAAGAAGGAACAATCGTCAGCCACAGACATAGTTTATTTACAAATCAAACTCTAACTGAAACTCAAAAAAATTCTTGTAAGTCTGCTCGTTTTGCTATGCAAGTACTGTGTTAAACTGTAATAACAAATCCAAGCAATGCAGACCGTTGATCATGTAAACTTATTCAGAAATAATTCATTGACACTCTCGGTCGATTGGTCTCCCAATCACAATCGAATACAACAACTAGTCTTTTAAAACGCCCTTCGGCAGTGACTATAGTAGTTAGTTATAGTATCCATTTAATTCCAAAATTAGATTGTTGACACAGATAGTTCTAACAACAGCACAGCAGCAACCACTCTCCTGCCTACCTATTGCTACATTGTGTTCTCATGCATGATCATATAAAGTGCTAAAAGAGGATTTGAATGGACTGATTGCTAGCAACAGACATAAAGATGACCAGAAACACTCAACAATTATTTTTTGAACTGGTTGCTGAGCCGTGATTGATGACAACGTATGATGATAAAAACTTTGTTATAAAATTAATACCAGGTAAAATGATGTCCACAAAAAAACTTTTAGACCTGAAATCCGGTGCAAAAATGTAATTCAAGCAAATTTAACACCTCAAAAATTTCGAATTCTTCCAAAGTTTTCTAGTTTTTTGCGATGATGAGGCTCTCCAGGCGAGATGAGGTCAACAGAAAAATATCTTTGAGACCTGAAACCCGGCGCAAAACGCTTTTCATGCAACTTTAAAACTTCGAAATTTTCGGGAGATTTGCAGGTCTTCAACTATTTGTCATGAGGTATAAATTGTACTCTCTTTGGGGCCAGTAATCGTTTTGCTGCCGCTCGGGGCAAAAATTTATTTTTCATGCACATTTAGACATTATATCTTTCAATACGGGGACAAAATGTCATCATGGCACGTATCCATGTATCATGTCATAAACCACTCCCCAGCTCCCAAAAAATAATTACAGCAATGCTAAAGAGGGGCATCTTTTAACAACTAATTAGTAAAATCTGGATACTTAACAATTGAAAGAATACATGTCAACATGCGCAAATTAAAATGTGACCGATTTTTTCGGCTGATTTTTTAACATAAAGCTTTCATTCCATTTATACGACCTCTCTTTTAATTAGACAAGTTAAATTCCCACTCGGGGAGTCTAGGTTAGAAATTAGAAAACCTCAATTCACAGTACATGTCCTCTACGAAAGTCACCTGGGAGGTGAATTAATCCGAGGAAACGGACACCTTCCCCATGGAATTATACACAAATAAATTCCAGACGTATCACTTACCACACTGTGCAAATGGCCGAAAACAGCCAAAAAGTTTTCATTAAATTTGTTTGCCTTATTACCTCCTAGATGGCTGTGACAGAAAAAGTGCTCATTAGCTGTCATTTGTGATCAAAATTCTTTCTGTATAAAGAAATATCTTAATTAAAGTTTCATGGTTCTTGAAGTTTATAAAGGACACTTTTTCCTCTACAAGTTCCTGGAAGATTTTCAATTATACCGACATTTTCATGCTGAATTAGCCGAATTCTTTGACTGGAAGTAAAAAAAAACTCTGATTAGGAATGCGTGCAATTTTGTTAATAAATTAAGCCTAAAACTGATATCAATTTTCCAGAATGGTACCGGAAATTGAGCATTATTGCAACTCAAATTTTGATAAAATTTCGTAATTTTTCAAGGTTTGTAAACTATTTAGTAACTAAATTGGTCGAATAAAGGTTAGATCTTTTTGAATTGAAATCTTTGATGAGCACAAAAGGGCGCTCTGGAATTTCAAATCCACCCTAACTTCTGTCCTTTTATTTATATAGTTAAATAAATTTCTATCTCAATTTTTATTGATAACTAATTAACGTCACAAAAGACGGAAAAAAGTAGCTTTGACAGCTTTCTGGGTTCCATCATAGCGCTCCAAATTTCAAAACTTTCTATTTCATGGAAGGAAAATTGATATTTTTTCGACGAAGTATTTGAATTACGTTACGTTTACATTATTTCATACTGCGTCAAATGTGCATTACAGGCAAAAAGCATATCATGTTCACTAGAACTACGTTGTTTGAAGGCTAATTTCTCAAAATGGACCTACCTAGAATGATGGCAGATCTTATTTATATTCGAGAGAAGAACTTTGATGTCTTAAATTTGTTATACATAGATAACGAGATATGAAATGTAAATGTCATCCAGGTTTTCATCATTCATGATATCTTGTTTTTAAGAAATAGAGTCATCTATAATATATTCATCCATCTCACGAGCGGTGCTAACTTAGCAATTACAGAAGAAAAAAATACAAAATCGCCAACAATATTCTACCATAAATTTGTTCATCAATCTTTCAATACGTCAGTCTGTGCCGGAAATTTACATTGCATGATCTATCATGTCACAAAAATGTCTGTATGGTAAAATTCTGAACAAATTGCTCAGAATCATACATATGTTTTGGGAAGCTTTTGTCATATTTTATCATATTCTTGCTATAAAAAATACGTCGTTTGATCTGAGTTGAAATATGCAAGAATTTCGTACCAAAATTTTACAATGCGCGTATTTTGTTCATATTTCGGAATAAAATTGACATTTTTGATTGACATCAACAATTTTCGGCCATTCAGGCTTTCTTCAGACGTCGGCTTACTGCCCCAAATACCTTTTTGGGTTGTCGATTGTGACAAAAACTGTCCCGGGTATAGCTAGGGGTCTAAAAAACAGACAAACGACCAACAATAACTACCAAATTTTAGTTATAACTTAGTTATAATCTTAGTATAATGAATTACTGCCTGGGTTGAGACGGGTTTACAGTGGTATACTGTTTAATATACTCAGTTGTTTTATTTACACAGATTTCGTAAATATTTTGGGCAAATTTTTTCTCCCGAATTAAGTTAATTCAGGATTACAACCTTCGGCTTGGGTAGGCAAAAATAATAATAAAACCTAACTTTTATTGCTAGTTTACAATGATTTAAACACGCTTGAACAAACAGCCAAATTTAATAAAACTTGAATCCTTTTCCTGTAAAAGATCACTCGAGTTTAAACAGCCTTGTATTTGACCGCCGTATAAATTTCCTTTTATATATTTCTTTGGAAGTAAAAATGACAATCGTTTGTTGATTTTAGTGGAAGACAAATTTTTGTGCTCGATTTAAAGCAGATCTGCCGCGAAGTGTTTTGAATTCAAATAAAACTTATCAGCAAAAAAATTTCGGACTGAAGATACTTGACGGATCGATTAATTATATTGTTCTTTATTAGCCGTTACCTTTTTCGAATTATTGACATTGAAAAAAAGCCGCGCAGAAATGTTTAGTCCTGCTTCTATCGCACTGGTAAGATATGCTAATTTTTTCCTGATAATGTTTTTAGCCAGAATGACATTGAAAAGATAAATTTTAATTTCACTTTCATTTAGCAAAAGCACTTTAAATCTAAACAGTAGTTACGATCATTATGTTGAAGAAAGTTAAAGTGATCCTTCTGGCAATTGATTTTTCTAGATATCGTTACGATTGCCAAAACACAAATCAGCGAGGGAATCATATGCTCGATCAACGTTTCTTGTTTGGTCAAATTTGGCCGATCAATAATTTTAAGAAAAAATGAACAGCATTGAATGAACAATTGCAGCATGCGAAAAATGCAAATCTCTTGTGGTACTTTGAAACTTCTTTGACTAGTTTGATTCTAATCTGTTGTTAAATCTGTTCCTTGTGCTTCAAAATTTCAAATAATTTTGCGTAATTTTTCCAAGTAAAAAAGAGGGACAATTTCATTTTAAAATTGATGTTTTACATTAAAAAATAATTAAAACTTTGAGGGATATGCACATTGTTATTTTGCGCCCAGAAGAAATTATGCACGCTTTTTAGATAAATTATTACACTTTTTCACTTTTCAAAAAAATTAGGCATGTATTTGTATTTTTAAGTCCCTGATTTTTGTGTTCTTCTACGATATATTTATCCAATCCATTCTGTTTTCCGCTGAAAACTTCTTCTAAGAATATATT
This sequence comes from Convolutriloba macropyga, assembly GCF_964194025.1. NCBI lineage: Eukaryota > Metazoa > Xenacoelomorpha > Acoela > Convolutidae > Convolutriloba > Convolutriloba macropyga. The sequence goes on along the minus strand of NW_027451275.1, from coordinate 22,535 downwards.
TTTACATCAGCAAAGCATATTCTTCAAAAAGGAGGTTTAGTAATGCATGTTAGCACTTAATATTCCGGCCCAGCTCATCCTCATTTTTGACTTAATCATCTACCAAATGAGGAGATTAGAAATTTGATTAGATGTTTGAGTACAGAAAAATTTTTACAAACCCAAACAAGTAAATGAAATATATAATGCCATGCTGCATTAGAGAACTAATAATGCTTGTCATTAAAAAGACTACAAAACAATCTATAAAAAAATACAAAAAAATTACGATAAAACTCAATAACTAATTCTGAAAGCACGCTGTAACGAAATCAAAACTCAACCAGATGAAACGCAAGATACACAAAAAAGTTTTGTACGTAACTGCAAAGCAGATGAGACTGTCTAAAATGGTAAAAATAGCCAGTCGACAAAAAGATGAAAAAGGGTCGAAGTTTAAAAATTCAAGGAAGTTTTCTATTGCGAAAGTTTCCAAAAACAATGTAAATCAACAGAATTTAACAAACAATTATACATAAAATGATTTAAATAAGTCCCGAAGAAACCAACGGGTGCTGTCTCTGGCTAGACTGCGCCAGAGGACAGAAATGCCAAATAACTACAGAAATAGAAATAGAGAAAAGTTCACAAACAAAATATGAAAACACAAAGTAATAAAGCCATTAAGATCTTCAGATTTCACCTTTATATTAAATATTATAATTTCATTTTTTTTCCTACTTTTTCAAAAAAATTTAAATGAGAAAATGCATACGATCACTTGGCCCTCATTTGAAAATCAATGGGAATCATTATTGACGCGATTATTTTAAAGCACAACAAAATGAGGCACAAACATTGATCAGTCACAGTGTCCAAGATATAAAACATTGAATACAACACGAAACAAAAAAAATGGAAACCAAATTTCAGGAAAAAGAATGACACCTTTTATTGATGAGATTAAGTATCAAGCTGACCAAAAAAGAGCAAAAAAGGAAAAAATTTAAAAAAGTTAAAGTTTTGAAAACAATAAAAGAATTTATCGAATCGTTTATCTATTAACCGCGGTGGATTTAAATAGGTTCCTTCACATTTTAAAAAGAAACTTTTGAGACTTGTCATTCATAAGAAAATTTCTTGCTATCACATAAAAAACGACAATTACAAGTAAAAACCCAAAATAAAAAAAAAGCGAGAGATAAGTGTCGATCTTACTCAAAAAATTGTTTAATCACAGAAGAAGTTATATTTCGATAAATTTTTTTAGCCTTAAACGCCAGTGCCATGTCCCTACATTGTGATGATATGGCTTCAAAGAATCAGCAAATTTGATTTTTTTTACAAAAATAACAAAACTTTAAAGACAACTCGAAGTATCGGAGCCAATAAAACCAAGTGATATCAACGAAAAGCAATGAAGTTGCTGCCTGAATTGGAAGTCAATGAGATCATTCTTCAATCTGATTATGCCTAAGGACTCGAAAAATGACAACAATTACGGTCGAAAACCGAGAACTCAAAAAAAGTGAGAGAGAAAACCGTCGAAGCCATCGAAAGCCTAAGCTATCCGCTGATAACAATTTCGATTTTACTGAAACCCACTTCAACGCCAATAGCAACTTTCAATACTTTCAAAGCGTGACAAGAATTCAAAAATAACGAAACTTTTAAACAAAAATTTTAAAAATATTATGAAAACTCTTAATAACTGAGTCATAAAAGCCAACATTACTATATAAAATTTTAGCCAGACTAACTTTTGATTCAATAGCAAGTAAATGGGACCCGTTAGTTGTAGAACTGACAGCACTTTAAAATTATTTTTAAAATCTTCATAGCCATTAGAGAGGCATTCAAAACAATAAATAGGTTCACTTAACCACCTTGAGGACGCCAATTGCACTTTTAATTAAACGGAGAAAGACATATTAGTACAAAAATGCAACAAAAGAGGGGCAAAACACATAATGTCATTAAAAACATAAAAAGTTCTTTGGGCCTCAATTGATCTTAGTTCGGGTTTGTCCTGAAAAGAACTTTGGTATGAGATGTGATTTGTCACTGATTAAGATGAGAAAAATCAGGAAGTTTTTAAAACAGATGGAAAAAAACAGATATCCAATAGACGTCGAATTCATTAGATTGCAAAACTTCCCCATGAAACCAAAACTTGCATTTTAATAGCTGATTACCTTTTAGGAAAACAAAATTGGTCCATATTTTATCGTAAACAAACAATCTTGAATTAAATTTTTGATAGGAAAAAACCCTAAAATTTAGCAAAAAAACCGTTATAGGTGAACAAATGCACAACCAAGTAGCTGTGTCGATAATAAGGCACTATTTTTTGCCTGCGTTCTATAGCAGCTAATTTATTAGCCTCATGATTTAGAAATCACTTTCTTGAGTTCCTTATATTATTTCAGAAATGCAGAGCGTATACTCATTTCATATTATTTTTTCGCTCGTGAGATCATCCAGTCAAAATTAACATTCGCTTCATCCAGTCAAAGAATTATTGAGGGATGCTTTATAGTCTAATATTTGTTAATATAGCGTTTTTAAAATTTGTACTGGCTGAATCAGAAATAGTTGTAGTTCAATCCAATTGGTTAGACATTACACATTTTAGTCAATATCAATTTTGCCTGAATGGATAAGCAGATGACTGAAGCAGATAAGAGAATGACTGAATCAGAGGAAGTAGTAGCTCAAGAAGGCAGGCGTTCAATTTGCTTGGAAATTGCCCAATTTACAAATTTAATCAACCAACATACGTGTTGCCCAAATGGATTAACATAGTCATGACAACAATTAAGCGTTTGAAAATTGTATGGTCTAACTTTTCTTCATCACACCGTTTTACGCTCTTTTTCCCTATAGTGCAAATTTTTATTTTCTCATTTGACGATTGGAGCAGGAAATGGTCATTTTTAATCTTTGGCTAATCGAAAAACATTTGTTGCTTTTACAACTCGAGCTAAAAATATACAACCAAACTGATGAAATAAAAAAAATATAAAAACGCGTGTTACCATATATCCTCGGCAAAATTATGTAAAATTGACTGTTGACTGCGTTGAAATTGTCTAGGATTGGATGTTTGGGCGGTAAAAAAACAATAATAATGTCATTAGCTCAGAATTAATTGCAAAAAAACCTTTGATGAGTTTAGAAAATTCGCAGTGTAATCTAGCGCTCTAATCAGGTACATTTATTAATGGCAAAATTCGAGAAATTTGTTTTGAATAAAGTTAAATGCGGTGAATTTTAATTGAATTTTAATTTTAATAGCTTTCTGCATTCATTCGAGTAAAAGAAGCTCTGAAAATTAAAACTGTGAGAGGGTACAATATAGGGTCAACTCGCTGCCAGTGTAGTTCCATTGATTGAACCTTTGAGTTTTTATTTTTAGAGATATTTCGGGTTTGTCCTTTTGAGTTAATTAAATAGAGGGCGAAATGACCGTTATACACTCACAGTAAAAGAGAGATAGGAACTGCTATAGTTGTCAAAGTTAATGATGGTACGAAATACAGACACGGAAGCTCTCTAATGTGCGATGGTTCAGAATGTTCAGAACCCACTCATTATTGTCCCAATTGTCGACCAATCGAAGCAGAAATAGACTGCATCTAGAAATGTACCTCAAATATTCTTAAATAAACTTTGATCGATTCTTAAAAAACACAAATGTCTATACAAACAGGCTAGAAAGGACACTGGCCCATACGAAACGAAAGACATCAATTCAACTCTAATCCAATTTCTCTATTAGAATAAAAACATTTTTATCAATTGAACGAATAATTTTACGAATCCAAAAATGAGCCTAGAAGTATCAAAATGACCTCTGCACTCACTTAAAAATCTAAACTGAGAGCGTAAAGTCAGAAAAAAATTAAAAATAGTTTACCCAAGCTATGGTAAGTTGCGATTGAAGTAACTCATGTTTGCCATCGGAACTTATCAAAAGGTTGCTCTAGCAAGTTGGTTATCAAACATATTCGGAAATGAAAAAGATACAGCATCCAAGCGCATGAGGCAGCTTGGACATATTTATAATGAGTCCACAAAACAATACTGTAAGGCAAAGCTTTTCCAAAATCTATTTTTTTGTTTGAAGCAAAAGTTGAAAACCTTTCAGTGCAGATTAAACACAATCAGATGCTTCAATTGATTAGCAGCATTGTAAAGAACTAATATAATAAAAACATATTAATAAAGAGAAAACTCAAAAAATCTTACTACTTTTACAAGATTAATGTCATATATCTTAAATCAATGGTCGGCCACCAATTGCAAAGGAAAAAAAGATTAAAATAAGCTCACTATTGACTTTCGAAACTTAAATAAATGAATGTACATCAGATTGTAGGGCAAGACAAAAATCAAAATTGAAGTCAATTTTTTGAAAAAGTGTCAGACATAAAACTAATGGCTAATGACTCCAGAACTTCATCACATTCTCTTAGTTCACTACTACCACTCAGATCTTTCATTTTTCAGACAGTAACAAGTCTATAAAAAATCGAAAGCCAAAACTCAAAAACAAACAACATTTTCATAGAAACAGGTAGTTTCAAATAAATCAATACCATTAAGTGCAAAACAGAGACATTATGTAGCCTTATTGGGCCTCGTTAGAACCTCAAATCCTTTTTCTTATTGTCGGGACTGAGTAAAAGTACAATAAAAAATAAGAAAACGGATAAAAATTACAAATTTTTAATGACATCACGTTTGATCAAAGTCATCAAAATGGTCAGTTTTCCCCAGAAAAAAGTTCAGACAGCAACATCTAACAATTGATAAGCAAAAACATTGCATTTGTTAGACTCAGTAGCCGAAATAGTTTAGTTTGAGCTTCAAGAGGTTTGAGGTTCTTAAGGACATACCTGTTTACAAAATTGTGTAATAAACAGAGGGATCAGTTTTCTTTATTTCATTTTTATAAACTGTAGAAAAACTGGACGAGAAACATTAGATAAACTTAAATGCAATTTCATATTTCATGGAAAGATATTTTAGTCAAGGAGATAATTGATTTTAACAAACAACAAGAAAGAGATCTGACAATCAATATCTATTCCATTTTCAAACTGAAGTTCAAACTGTAAACCCTCTCAAGTAACAACTATTTTAATATTCAGCTCATTTGGCCTCTAATTTTTTTTATTACATTTTTAATTTTCAATTTGAATGTATAAGTAAGTGAAGAAACTTGAAAAGACCTCTGCTCTCACTTACAAATCTAAAAAAAAACAAATGTTTATAGCAAAAAATTTATTGTCAAAGTTGGCAAAAACATTAGTCGTCGCATACCAACTTAAACGACAGCATATGTTCATCAGTAAAATCAGCGCATCACTTTTATTATACTTCCCCAGAAAATCACGAGAAAAGCCACAACAAAGTTTAAATATCCGTAACTCCTCGAAAAAGACAGAATTTCAAAAAACTATTTGTTTTCACACTAAGCGCTGGACTGGCATTTTAATACTACCAATCACAACTTATAGTCACAACTTTTTAGTGGAGCTCAAATTGAAACATCTATTATTAAAGGAAAATCAATCGGCAATAAATTCTTCTCTTATTCCAGTCAATTTGTTCTTTTTTTAATCAAAATTCTATTCCTGATGTCTAAAAAGGGCTATCAGAGTCGGATATTAATAAATTGGCTGGATCAATTAAGCTCCAGTTTTTGCATGCCTAAATTTCATCTTTTTTGATCAATAATTGATGAGACATATCTAACCGATAACTAAATAAAATTCATGCTGCAAATTTAATGAAAAGTTTTTTTTATTGAAGACATTATTGTTTAGTAGAATGAAACTTTCTTGAATTCTATCAGAGAGGTCTTCAATCTCAGTTAAAGTTTTTATTTACTCAATTTACTATAAACAGAGTCTAATTTTTCACGTCTCCATTAAAGGCCGTCAGATCTTTAATATGCACCGCGGTTCGTAATAATAAAAGAGACAGAGCTACAAAGAAATAGCATACACGTGAAAAGTCATTATCTAGTCAGCAAAAATGTCTCGTCTGGTTGCAAAACAGTCAATTACGAGTTCAGTTTGCTCGTAAGAACTTAATCGCAATCAGTTTTAATCAAAGTTTCACCAACAACCGTTTCTATCATAGATTTATCGATTTACGGTTTGTTTGTTTTAGAAAACTTAAAATTTGTCAAAGGAAATAGGGGAAAGCCACATTTGTTCTGAAGCATTTCCAAAGGCTATGTTTCAGCAAAATGTAGCGTATTTTTTACATTTTGTTGGTTAATTTCAGCTCTTGTTTTCATTACAATTATTCCAAAATTGAGTACAATACTAAAGTCGGGCCGAATATTGGTCAAGTAGGTTCTTTCTTAATTCCAGGCCTCGATCAGTGTTTCATGTGAAACTTAAAGTAGAAAATTTACACATCATTTATGTAAATGCATACTCAAGTAATTAAAACATAACCTAAAACATTTTCTTAAATCTTCCATTAATTGTTCCGACCTACTTTAGTTGGGGATAAACAATATACTCAGTCATTTTACAGGATTGTGAGTAGTATCATTGAAAAGCTTGTCAAGGGCGGAATTTCAAATAGAATTTTTTCTGAAATTTTCTTTTTTTTGCGAGGACCTACCGAGATTTAGTTAATTGTGAACGTGAGTTAAATTCTTTTTTGTTCACTTTTTTCGTAAATTTTGCTGAAATTTTGATCAATTGTTGCTAGAGCATGATAAAGTTGATCACATTAGTCTCATTGGCTCTATTTGTAAAGATCGAAGGGTGTTGAGGAATAGTTTGAACCATTTGTTTTTGGCAAAATTTTTCGCTAAACTTTTGTAAACTCAGCATTTCTTCCGTTTATTTCATAAAAATTGGCATCAAACATTGATTCACTATTTGTTCCACTTTGTCCAGTTTGACCGGTGGTGCATACATAAAAAACTGCTTGCACAATATTCGATAATTCAGATATGGGTTAATTGTACCTCCGATTCCTATCAAAGTGTTCTGAAAAAAAAACATTTTGCGGTCTTCCGCTAATTTAAGGCGGTATTTATAATAAAAAGTGTAGTTTGTTTTTAATATATTAGAATTTTCGTTTGTCAAAAAATGATTACGCAATGTTTTAGAGCAAATGAGTCTTTTAACAGCCGCGCAGCGATAGCAAGGCCAGTTTTGGTCTCATCGCTTTTTTTGCAATGGAAAAGGATTCTGAATGTGTTTTGGGTCTGCCATTTTTGAAATTATTTCTTTTTTATTTTTTCTCTTCCCAATTGAAAAAATCTTCCTTTAATCAAAGCTTCAAATAGTATGATGGCCATTTTTTTCAATAGGGTCCAACGAAAAGTCTTGTTTTTTATGAGTAAAAATTATGGTTTTTATGGCTCCGACAAATTGCATTCATAAATCTTTACTTAATTCTTGAGTTTTGCCAGCATTTGATGATATTTTTGACGCGCTATGGCAGTGTCTAATTAAAAGTTTTTTGCAATTTGGAATCGATGGAGTTATTCAAAAAACTCTCAAATGCTTCCAGTTGACAAATAATGGTTTGTTTGGTTTTATAAATCAATAAGTCCAAAACTCTTCAATTGTTTTTGATACAAAGACTTTTTAGTCAAATATATTATTTCGGTTATATTTAAAACCTTTTGGTTCCAATAGAAAGCAGCATGAGCAAGACCAGTTTTGCTCTAATTGTTGAGTTTTCTAGACCAAATTTTTTTTCGGTTATTAATTGAGCGCAGTATATATTTTTTGTGAAACATTTTTGGCTTTTTTGTTTTTTTTAGTTACACATCAAACCTCAAACCTCAATTTTCAGCAGGTTGGTTGTTCGTAAAGTCGAAGACCGATGAAAGTACATAATAACTTCAGCCCAAAACATTGTTTTTTAGAAAATTTTTCTTGAAATTAATTGTATCAGTAATCAGTGTTATTGTATTGTCTTTTGAATTACCCCCACTAATGGCATGAATTGTTTAATTCCTAATCAGTAACAACTTAAACTAATTACCATTATTAGGTTGAAAGCTTAAGGTTGTTACGTCTTACTCTTTTAAAAAATTTGTTTCAAAAAATCAGGCTAATTTGAGATTTGCCAAATTAAATCTCAATTATGTAACTTTTCATCGCAATCTCAGCAACAAAAGTAGCATTAATCGTCAATCGAGTTTTAGTGTAATCTTCATTGCTGTCTTCTTGACTAAATAATGGTTTTTCTATCGTTGATACTTTGAGTTTCTATAAATTTTTTTCTAGTTTTTCGCATTTTCAAATTTTTTGAGGTTTTTTTGTCCTGTTCAATCCTCACATTATTGACAAATCACCTATTGCAATAAAGGTGCTAAAATAAGGTATAATTAATTAGTTTCAAAAATTCTATTGAATTTGATCGTATAGGCTTCTTCACCTGTCCTCGAAAAATTGAAGTTACTTCGGTTTTCTTGCCGGTATTAGCTCTTTTTGTGGTACCATGACATTCCTAATAAAGACCGGACTCAATGGTTTTTGATGATTGTATAAACGAAGCCGAAGAATGATTTCAGTTGTTTGCTGATTGCTTCCATGACTTTGAAATCAGTTGTTTTCAAAAAGTGTAGACTTATTTTTTAACTTTGCCCTGTTTGTTTCTTTCTACTTTTTAATTATTCCCAATAAGGATGCATCCCTATCGTTTCTCCGGAAAAGCTAGTCTTTTGATGTTTGTTCAGTTTACTTTTTATCTGATACTAGCCTGACTTTTTCATTAAATATTTAAAGAAAAATTGAAACATTGAGTTTTGGTCGTAATAATGCTTGTCGTTTTTTTTTACTTTGTTATTTTTCTTGTCTCCTACTCGCTGTAATGGCAGGCATCATCGGCCCCCAATTGAGTTGGTGTTTCTTTTTATAGTGGTTAAAGCTCAGAGTAATTTTTTAATTGGATACACCAATTATTTTTGATCTCTTCCTATCTCTTCCTAAATGCATACACCGAAAGTTTTCTATCCTTTCCTCATTTGGTGGAAAATTAAGTCAAAAACTTGGTTGAGCGGGGTTGGAACTTTATGTGCGCTCGCAAATTACCGCGCCACCTTGTTTGTGTTCTTTTCAAAATTGTCGTTGAACATTAAACAGAGTATTGATAAAATCGAGAAATACAGTATTAATAATCAATTCAGTCAAAAACCTTAGAATACTGCTCGATAAGAGATAATCAAATTAAAATTAGCCACCACAATTGGATGAAATAATTAACAATAATAATTCTGCAAATGCTAGAGTCAATTTTATGAAAGCTAAAGTAGAAAAATGAAGAGAAATTTTTTGAACTAGTCGACTTTATTCTGTTAATTTAATCTTTCGGACAAGTGCTCGTATTTTGCTTTCTTAGGAATTTTTAATTCATATTAGTAAATATCTGTTGCAGTGCTCCCAAAGAATCGTGAGAAGACAAGTAAAGTTAAAAATTAGAGTATTTTCAGCATCATTTTTCCTTGAGAAAACAAAAAATTGAACTTTTCTTGTCAGGGATTGATTCAATTTTTAAAGAGCTTCTCAATGGTACTTCTTCTTTAACCCGTGGCAAAAGATTTTGATCGGCCAAAATTGACCTGACAAAAACGACAGTGAGCATAAATTTCCTAACCTCAAATAAGTTTCTGTTGAAACAATAATAAATTGTTTTCAGATCTAAGGACCCTACCTATAAATCTCAACAAAACTGTTAGAGTGTATAATGAATACTGAAGGGTTAAGCTTCATCAATACCTTCTCAAATTCTGTCTCGACAGTTTCGGAAGTAAGCGTATGCGATTTCACCCAATCTGAACATTGACGTCATTACTTAATTGCTCTGTGAATAAAAACTGAATCTAAATTTCTAAAGATGACTCTCTGATTTCTCAGCTGTTGAAATTTATTATTATTCTGAACATCAACGCGGTCAAAATCAAACTGTTATGAGCTTTCTTGATGACGGAAAATCAAAACACGTAATATCTCTTCGTTATATCATAAACTTGTATTGTCCTTTAATTTATCATAAACAGCCATAGACATTCATTCGTCGAAAGCAAAAGTTTTTCTTTGTTTTCTAAAAATACAAAATCTTTGGAAGACAAAATCAACAAAGATAAAAAATTAGTTTTCCTAAAATGATTTAACAGAACAACTCCAAATGTTGCTGTAAAATTTTGATTTGAATTTTCAATTTAAATAATGATTTAAATTTTGTTTTTTTTTTAAAAAAAAATTCGATTTAAATATTGTTATATGCAGGAACTGAATGTCCGATTTTTGGACTTAATGCCGTACAAGAACAAATTAGTTATTAGTCATTCAAAAAAATTTTGGCCTGTGAAAATTTAGTCAACTGATGTTCTACTCTGTTAAGTTTCACCATCGAAGCCATCTTATTCGAAGCATATAAAATTCCACTTAGCTTTTTGACTCTACTTTAACAATTCCAATACCGGTGTCCACGTCAGCAAAAATGTGGTCAGCTGAAAAATTTCGTTGCATAAAATTTTTTTCAAACTCTATAGCGAATATTTCGTAATGTGCTTCTCTTGTGAAAAAAGTTTGCCTTTTTCTCGCTTTCTCTCTGTGTCTTTTTCAGGAGCGTTAATATGCACTTTGTCCTAAAAACCAATCCAAATTTTAACCACATTCTTTATTAAAAAACAGTAAAGAAGATTCTTCACAAAGGCCTTCTTATAAACTTTAGCGCATTATAGAGCAATAATAATTAATGGTTTTTTAAATTAGCCAGATTAAACTTCAAAAATGACCAGAGGATAAAACTGCTGTAGTTTATGCGGCATTTTCTTGTTTTATGCTGACAAAATTGTTGTTTTCTTTTACTGTATGCGGTATTGATGCGCACTTTTGTCCCTACTTGTTTTTAATAATGAATCAAAGAGCTGTTTTTCTTAATTTATATGTTATTTTCAAACGTTTTTGATCTTGTGTTTGACATCGATAAAAACCTGAAATGTTGATGCAGTTAATTTTTCTTCAAGGAGCACAAATAAATACTTTTTTAAAATTTTTGTCCTGTTTCTGCTTTCCGGTCGTTTTCGCTTTATTGTGGCCGCTGTGTCTTTGTTTTATCGTAGATACTGAAACTTCAAAACGACAGACTCCAACCTCTACAACTTCTGTTTGTTTCCTCTGGTTGCGTTTCCTCCTGACCAGCGATGCGTTACTAAAATATTTTTTGCATTTATACAAACAGGAGTTTATTTTCTAGCATTTCAGCTCAGCAGCTAGACTGCTACAATGTTTGATAATCGCTCCCTTCCTCTCTTTTTCACTCATTAAAGAATACGAGCCACAAGTGACTAGCCTACTTTTCAAATAGTTTCACTCTCAAACTCCTTTCAAAAATTACAGCTCACTCAGACCCCATTTTGACTCCTTCAAATTTCAGCAACCTAATCCCCAGTTTCTTTTCTTAAACCACTTTTTAGCCTCTAACAAAATATCCCCGACTTTTATAAGGTTTATAACCACTTCCCAACCCCAAACTAGTACCCAACCCGTATATCATTAAACCTCCCAACAATCCCCCGTCCCGTTTTACATTATTTCACCCACCGCAACGCATCATTTCGCCTAACAACTACTGCACCATTCTTACATCATTCTAACTCCCATTCATTTCTGCGCATCAACCCACGATCTCACCCTCCGTCATTCTACCCCTATCCCTGATTAACATGAATACCCCGCACCTTAAAATAACTCGCAAGATCTTAATACCTAACAAATTAGACACTTATCGTTATCATTAGATCAAAATTCCACATTGTTTTCTAAAAATGTTTTCTCTTAAATTTCGTGTTATTCGAGTTATTGAGAGGAAAGCTTTAGAGAACATGGGATGAACTTCACTGAATTTGTTCTCTTTTCTTTTTTTCTGCTAAAATAAATTAAAATGTGCTAAATGGTCATAATGCTCTTTTTTCCACAATGAGACTGGATTGTAGAATATTTTTGTTTTACTTTTACAAAGTTTTGGCTGATCGTTCTGACGATAGACTGTTTTTAGCAAATCAATTTCTTTAAGAAAAAATTAGTAATAAATCTTCAGAACATTGCCATAAAACTTGCGTAGAAAACCTTTTAAGCTAATACAACTGCTAGTTGGACCCCTACTATCAAGCCGAACTATTGGAAACATAAGTTTTGGCATCTTTTGGTAATTTTAGTCAATCTATTAAGTTTTTTGTTAATTTAAGGAAAAATTACGTATTCAAAAAATGGCTGTGATTCTCTTTTTGACATCATGGCTGTCTACAATACAAAGTTATAAAGTGCTTTTAAGATCTTTTCACATTTTTTCTGACGTTTTTGTTGTCATTAAGAGATTAATTTTGAGTAGAGATTCTAATCACTCTGGTTCAATGATTGAAGCGAAAAAATAACAATGAGTACAAACTAAACTAAACTATTTTTCAAATGAAGCAAGAAACTGGTGTTCGGAAAAATAAAAATTTTTAGAGACGTTCTCTTTTACGCGCCGCAATTTAATACCTGGTTTTGCTCTTTCTCTTCTTGATTTCCACGCCTAAACTACTTAATTTATTATGCGTGCTATGATGTTTCATATGAGTCGCCGTTCGTATTGGCAAAAGGGCTATTGTTGAGGTTTTTTTTATTAATTTGAAACGGTGCTTTAAATAAATTTTTGTGAATACTTGAGTATTGGACACTCTTTTGATCGTTTCAGTGAGGCTCATGATTAGCAGGTACCCTTGATTTTTAAGACTAAAAAATTCTTTTAATTGATTACATTCAGTGAAAAATGATGTATGTTCTGTATAGTTTTGACAATATTTCTTCAAAAAAGTTTTGAGTTTTGGAAGTACCGGTTGTTCCTTTTGTACTTTTATCTTTATATTCCTGTATTATTCCTGCAGATTTCGCTCTTTTCCAGAGGAGCGTGACGGTAATTTTGTCCTTAAAGATCGAGTTTTTGACTTTGTCGCTCTTAATTGGTTTTTATGTATGACTTTTAACTTGATCTCATTAATGACAAGTCCGACATGCCATAGCAAAACAAATTTTTTTCGTCTTGCAGTTTTTTTACTTTGATACCATTGTCAAAATTGAAGTTTTTGAACTGCTTGTTTGCCATTTTTGTGTTTTGCCCCCATGTTTTTGGCACTGAAGCAGACTATAATCTGAAAAAAGAAATCTCACTATTCTTTTGATTCGGAACTTTAAAGTTTTAATTAGTGTGTTTCTAATAATATTTACTGAGATATCGATTTCTTCTGGCATCTTTTGTGACTTTTTGAGCATTGATTTCATATGCTGAAATCTGTATACCCTTACATGTAAGGATATTAAGTTTTAGTTGGGGTTGATACACGAGTTTTGTTCTTGCAATTGACAAAACTAATTCTCAAAAATTGTTTGATTTTTGATTTGTGAAATTTTTGCCAGGTTCCCTGCATTAATTTTAATGTTTCTCTCTAAACCTGGTGTATTTTTGGCGTTGTAAAAATATTTTTAACTCCCTCAACATGGTCTGACTGATTTAGATAATTTTTGAGTACATCTTTTGGAAACAAATAATAGCTTTCAGTTGTTTTCTGCTTTTGTTTTCGAATACGTACGGGTGAAATGACTTCTTGAGAATTAGAGGATTTTCGTTCCATTTACATTTTAGTAGTCAAGTGATTAGTTTTTGCATACTACCCCTTCTTTGTGTGGTATATCAAGACCTCTCAGGCTATATTAGATACTTTTTCTTAACAGGCAGTCTTTGTCGAATTAAGTTAGAATCATCTGATCAAAAAGCAGGAAATCAGGAGCCACTTTTTCTGAGAGTAATGCCACTCAGAAGCCTGATTTCTCTACCTGGTGACATTTTTTTAAGTGTATTCAACGTTGGTGCTAAATTGTATGATAAGTTTGCTGAGCAAGCAAGTTACCTCACCCAGGTTAATATAATAGTTTAATATGTAAATGATTAAGTGTTTGTTTTAACTTTGCCGCCATTGCTTGAAAAATTATTTCAGCTTCAGTTGTTTTCTTAACCAATTTTTTTGCTCCGTTCAGAATTTCTGCCCATGCTGTTGAAACTAAAAAAAATAGCCGCACTGATTTGCACGTCTGTCCGTATTTGAGAATCAATCAAGTATCTTTAAGAAACCGTTGTTCAATTTATATTAAAAGTTTGCTATCTCGACTTCAGTTGCAGATCATTAGGTCAAGAATGTGGATAAGTGGGGTCAGAATATTTTCTGCGAAGGCACTTGTTTTTCTTAAAGTATGAAAAATTAATACTACCACCACAGCCCTTTCTATTGCATCCCACTCGCATTGTCTTGCGATTTTTGCCTTGACAGTCAGAGCAATAATATATTATCATTTTCAGTAAAGTTTATTTCTTAGCTGATACAGAACTTCCGTAGACCTCGTTTGGACAATTGCCCAATATTTTTGAAAGCCAGTTGGCGACCTATGAGAAAAAAACGTTGTTTTTGGAGTATCTATTGTATTTTTTTGGATGAGAGCAAAAAAAATGGTGTTGTATTTTCACAACTACAATTCGAATTAATATCAAATTGTTTATATCAAATGGTCAAAATCTATAGTTCCAGGTCTCGTTTAATATATTCGTTTTTAGTTTAAAAAATAATAATTTTTGCAGCGCAATATAAATCTTCCTTAGCGACAGTCTTTTCAAACTGAACTGTCAATTTTTAAGAATTAGGGAGGTTTAAATAACAGGAGTGTTTATATAGCTGTCATGTTTGTGCGACCAAAGAACAGGTCTTTTTTCTGTCTTTGACAGACGGCACTTTTCAGACAAATTGATCACGCAATTTCTAAACACTTATTAAAAAATAACCACTTTAAGTATTGTGTATTTGTGCACAGATTTCAGGGAAATATACGGCTTATACTGAAAAAAAGCTATTCAGCGCCTATTGTTAAAAATCATTCAATTGTGGAAAAGTTTTTGAATTATTTGTATCAAGTTTCAAAGAAATAAAGCGAATTTTTAGAAAAAGTTAGGGAAACTTTTGTTTTCTTTCACAAGAATCGTCAAGCAATTGTGAACGCTTTTTATCATTTCAATTGTTTACGGTAAACATTATCTCGTCCATTTTACTTCGAAACTCTAGATGGAAATTGTTACTAAATTAATTAATACCTCTTCATTTTCTTGATTTTTAAGCATATAATTTTATCCAATTTTCACAACATTTACGCGATTATAAATTTTCCTCAAATTTAAGTTGAAAGGGAGTTAAATATATTTTCCCAACTTGAGAAAGAGGATTGTTGTCTGTCAATGTTAACACAATTGAGATCAAAGGTAGGAAATGTTTCCTTTTGATTTTGTGACGTCACAATTTGAAATATACAGAAATTCATTTTCTTATCTTCTTTAAATTGTTCATTTAAGAAATTGAAAGCTCTCCGACCCTTTATTGCTTTATTGTTCCGACCCTCTTGAGGGGGGAGGAACTATATACTCAACTGGGTTTTTTTTTGTTCCGTGAATTTTCGCCGCTCGATATATTCATCGTAGAGAGTTGAGACTGGTATCATTAGAAAGCTCGTCCAGCGTAGAATATGGAATTAAAAAGATTTTTTTAATTTTCGTTTTCTACAGGGAGTTATCGAGGCTTAAACTTCTGAGAAAAGAAGAGTGAATTCACGTTGTTCTTATTCACATTTTCCGGAATTTTTGCCTAAATTTTCCTCAATTTTGCTAAAATTTGTTATAATTTTTAAGAATAGTGTCGTTGATTTTTTTTTGAAGACGAACAAGCATTTTTGATTGTTTTGATTTAATTTTTTGGTCAAAAAATCTGGATAAACGTTTCAAAATTTAGCCTTTTTCATCAACAACAGCACGAAATAAGCTACTTTAGTCCAGTTTGATTAAATTTGCCGACAGTACACCCCCAAACAACACTCATACAATCTTTGTAGACTCAGAGGGGGGATATTTCTACTTCAGAGTCCGCAGAGAGTGCCTTGTAGTTAAACCTTTGCCGTTTTTTGCTAACTTTACTCGTTGATTATCAAAAATGCAAAATTTATTTTGAGCTTCAACTCAGAAATTATCTATATCTACAACATTCGAAAAATCAATTGTTCTTAACGGACAATAAGTATTAACAGGGGTAGTTTTGGGCCATTCTTGGACTGTTACAATCCAAAAAAAAATCGGGTTGTAATCAGTCGGTCTTTTTTTTAAAAAAAAAAGACTTTTTTTTCAATAATAAAGAACAGAACATATCAAATCAAAGCTCAGGAGTGATAGGTCCAACCAATTCGCTTGCTAAACAGCTCCAAGCTAATGCATTTAGTTTTTTAATTGAAAGTTTGAGGTCGTTTCTTTTTTAAAAATAATTGACTTTTCAATAAATAATGGCTTAATTAACTTTTCCTCTATTTTTTTCTTAATTTGTTCAACTTCCAGCTTAGTGTCAGCAAAAAAAGACTGCTTCTTCTTTCTACTGAGTTAACATTTATTCTCGGTTGCAGTTTTAAGCCTGAAATTATTGTTTTCTGGCTTTGATACTACAAGATTTTAGATTTTTGTTTGTTTTGATATTTGCCAGTTTTTCACGTTTTCTAATTTTGTCACATTATCACATTATTGACAGTTCTCATGTCACCTTATTAGCATTCAAATTAAAGCACAATTGAACATATTAAAATACTGAGAGATATAAATCATCGTTTTAATGGCCTCGACGCCTCTTTCTTGAAGAAATCCATTGAATTTTTTAATTTTGTCTTAACTGTCATTTATACTTTGTCGTTTCGGTCGTATGAAATTTCCTGTATAGTGATAGCTTTCATTGGCTTTTTATGGAAGAATAGAAAAAACCGATATTCTGATATTAGAAGATAACTGATGGCTTTTATGACTTTCAAACCCATCGTTTTCCAAAATTAAAACAAAACTTTTTTAACTTCGCAATTTTGTTCTTTTTATGTTTCTTTTTGTTACCTAATCTCGTTAGTTGATTACAGGTCAAATATGACATTATGGGTGTCAAGGGAATAAAAGGGATTGGTGTCCCAAAATCTTTTTTTTAAAGATTTTGTTATGACCTTACTGGCTTCGACACCGCTTTTTCACAAAAAAAATAAATTAGTTTGATTTTTGTCATATTTGACGTTCTTTTTGTAGATGCAAGAAATATTCTGGATAATTACAGGTTTCGAGGGTTTCCTTTTCATGAAAAAACGACGATATTTAAATAGCTCTTTTTGTAATTAATGCCTTTCATGACATTGATTGTAGTTTTGTTTCGAAAAAAAAATTAAAAGTATTACATACTTTAGCACTTCGCTTTTTTGTCTAGTTGTTACCTAGTCTTACTAATGAATGGCCACGTACTACATTATAGCTGTTTGAGGAAGGCGCAGTCAAATATATTTTGAGTGCGAAAATTTGGCTTGACGGTTTTGACAGCGTTTTCTGGCAAGTTTCAATTGAAATTTTGTTTGTTCTTTGTTGTTCTTTTTAGCCGCTCTAACAAATGAATAAGGTCAGGTCCTAATGCCCTTCCATAGAAGCAGTGGTAATCGCAAATTTGTGGTAATATTAATTTATTCCTAATGGTATTTACTACTTTGAAGTTAATTGTTTCAAAAAAATAAGTTAATTTTTTTTACTCTTCTGTTTTTGTTCTTTTTTGTATAATTGTTACCAAGCCTTTTTATGGACTGGTCGCATATGTTTTCTGGTGATTTATAAGTTATTTTTGTTTAGTTTCAGGTTTATCTGACGGTATGTTGACTTTTTTTATTAAATTTAGTTTTTAAGAGGGACATAAATTTTTTGATGTAATTATTGTTTGTTGTTGTTGTTGTTTGATTTTGCTCTTCGTTTTGACTCGCTTTCTTAATATTGACATATTACAGCAATCTAATGCATCAATTTTTACTGCACTGAGTTATTTGTTTTGGAGGTTATCTTATCGTTCATACAGAATTTTTTGAAAAAGACTTGGGCTTTTTTGGGATTCGCAAAAAATAATTTTTGGGTTTTTCTATCTGTTCCTCATTTGGTAGACAATTATGCCAAAATTGTGGATGGGCGGGGTCGGAACCTTATGTGCCATTGCACATTACCGAGCCGCCTTGTTTGAATTTGTTTGAAAATTAAATGTAACTGCGTCTTTTACTCCTCATTCGCAAAATCCCCAGAAAAGTGTTTAAATATGAACTCTTCATTTTGAATTCCTGAAAACGTTCTCTTTCGTCGAGAGAGAGAGAGAGAGAGAGAGAGAGAGAGAGAGAGAGAGCGAGAGAGAGAATATTAGTTTGCAATGTTAAAAAATAACCGTCCGTCTTGTAACTGTCTTTCAAGATAAACAAACGTCAGGCAGATGATAACCATCTAAGCTCTTACGAGTTTGTTACAGAATCTTGCGTGAAGATGCGTGTCGTCTTAGAAGATGTTCATGCTAGAGTCATGCAAAATTGATAACCATTCTTCTTGCTTAAATCTTGCATGATACTTATTCGGTCTCCACTACCGTATGAAATATGAGATCGAACATTAAACAAGGCGGCTCGGTAATGTGCGATGGCACATAAGGTTCCGACCCCACCCATCCACAATTTTGGCATAATTGTCTATCAAATGAGGAACAGATAGAAAAACCCAAAAATTATTTTTTGCGAATCCCAAAAAAGCCCAAGTCTTTTTCAAAAAATTCTGTATGAACGATAAGATAGCCTCCAAAGCAAATAACTCAGTGGAGTAAAAATTGATGCATTAGATTGCTGTAATATGTCAATATTAAGAAAGCGAGTCAAGACGAACAGCAAAATCAAACAACAACAACAACAAACATTAATTACATCAAAAAATTTATGTCCCTCTTAAAAACAAAATTTAATAACAAAGTCAACATACCGTCAGATAAACCTAAAACTAAACAAAAATAACTTATAAATCACCAGAAAACATATGCGACCAGTTCATAAAAAGGTTTGGTAACAATTATACAAAAAATAACAAAAACAGTAAAGTAAAAAAAATTAACTTATTTTTTTGAAACAGTTAACTTCAAAGTAATAAATACCATTAGGAATCAATTAATATTACCACAAATTTACGATAACCACTGCTTTTATAGAAGGCCATTAGGACCTGTCCTTATTCATTTTTTAAAGCGGCTAAAAAGAACAACAAAGAACAAACAAAATTTCAATTGAAACTTGCCAGAAAACGCTGTCAAAACCGTCAAGCAAAATTTTGGCACTCAAAATATATTTGACTGCGCCTTCCTCAAACAGCTATAATGTAGTACCTGGCCATTCTTTAGTAAGACTATGAAACAAGTGGACAAAAAAGCGATGTGCTAAAGTATGTAATACTTTTAAATTTTTTTTCGAAACAAAATTACATGCAATGTCATGAAAGGCATTAATTACAAAAAGAGCTATTTAAACAGGGTCGTTTATTCATGAAAAAGAAGTCCTCCAGACCTGTATTTGTTTAGTAATATTTCTTGCATCTACAAAAAGAACGTCATATATGACAAAAATAAAATTAATTTACTTTTTTTTGTGAAAAACCGGTGTCGAAGCCAGTAAGGTCATAACGAATTCTTTAAAAAAAAGATTTTGGGACACCAATCCCTTTTATTCCCTTGATACCCATAATGTCATATTTGACCTGCAATTAACTAACGAGATTAGGTAACAAAAAGAAACATAAAAAGAACAAAACTGCGAAGTTAAAAAGTTTTTTTTTTAATTTTGGAAAACGATTTTTTTCAAAGTCATGAAAGCCATCAGCTATCTACTAATATCAGAATATCGGTTCTTCTATTCTTCCATGAAAAGCCAATGAAAACTATCACTATACAGGAAATTTCATACGATTGAAACGACAAAGTGTAAATGACAGTTAGAGACAAAATTAAAAAATTCAATTGATTTCTTCAAGAAAGAGGCGTCGAGGCCGTTAAAACGATGATGTATATCTTTCAAAATTTTATTATGTTCAATTGTGCCTTATTTTGAATGCTAATAAGGTGACATGAGAACTGTCAATACGGTGATAATGTGACAAAATTAGAAAACGTGAAAAACCGGCAAATATCAAAACAAACAAAAATCTGAAATCTTGCAGTATCAAAGCCAGAAAACAATAACTTCGGGCTTAAAACTGCAACCGAGAATAAATGTTAAATCAGTAGAAAAAAGAGCAGTCGTTCTTAGCTGACACTAAGCTGGAACAAATTAAGAAAAAAATAGAGGAAAAGTTAATTAAGCCATTATTTATTGAAAAGTCAATTATTTTTAAAAAAGAAACGACCTCAAACTTTCAATTAAAAAACTAAATGCATTAGCCTGGAGCTGTTTAGCAAGCGAATTGGTTGGACCTATCACTCCTGAGCTTTGATTTGATATGTTCTGTTCTTTATTATTGAAAAAAAAGTCTTTTTTTTTTAAAAAAAAGACCGACTGATTACAACCCGATTTTTTTTTTGGATTGTAACAGTCCAAGAATGGCCCAAAACTACCCCTGTTAATACTTATTGTCCGTTAAGAACAATTGATTTTTCGAATGTTGTAGATATAGAAAATTTGTTATTTGTTAGCTGAAAACTCAAAATAAATTCTGCATTTCTGATAATCAACTAGTGAAGTTAGCAGAAAACGGCAAAGTATTAACTACAGTGCACTCGCAGCGGATTCTGATGTAGAAATAGCCCCCCTCTGAGTCTGCAAAGATTGTATGAGTGTTGTTTGGGGGTGTACTGTCTGCAAATTTAATCAAACTGGACTAAAGTAGCTTATTTCGTGCTGTTTTTGATGAAAAAGGCTAAATTTTGAAATGTTTATCCAGATTTTTTCACCAAAAAAATTAAATCAAAACAATCAACAATGCTTGTTTGTCTTCAAAGATAAAATCAACGACACTATTCTAAAAAATTATAACAAATTTTAGCAAAATTGACGAAAATTTAGGCAAAAATTCAGGAAAATGCGAATAAAAACAACGTGAATTCACTCTTGTTTTCTCAGAAGTTTAAACCTCGATAACTCCCTGTAGAAAACGAAAATTAAAAAAATCTTTTTAATTCCATATTCTAAGCTGGACGAGCTTTCTAATGATACCAGTCTCAACTCTCTACGATGAATATATCGAGCGGCGAAAATTCACGGAACAAAAAAAAAACCCATTTGAGTATATAGTTCCTCCCCCCTCAAGAGGGTCGGAACAATAAGTTTCGGGATTTGATTTAACTCAATCGAACGTGATTGTTCGAAACAAAATGATCACAATTTAACTTTAAAAAAATGAGAAAAAAGTTTCTCAAAAAAGAATGTAGAGGTTTTTACAGGAATGAAAATTTCGAAAATGAATAAAACACGAAATATGTGCTAAGTTGTTTCATTTTTTTGTGTGGTTGCAAACTTTATGTTACCCATTTTTTGTTGAGCCAATTTTGAGTATATCTTTTGAGATATTTGAGAACTGTATATCTTTTGGAGAAATACTAAAGATATATTACTGAAAAGCTCTTCAAAAAAAACTGGAAACATTTTGGAAGAAGGGTTGGTTTTCTTCATTTCTCGAAAAAAAAATGATCAAAAAAGTTCTAAATTTCCAGGAAAAAAGTCCTTTTATATTTTAATTAGCTGAGAAAATGAATCTTTTGAAATGCTGAATAAATGTTACTCCAAAATCGAATGGATTAGAACAAAAATTTTTTGAAAGGCCTGCACAAGTTTTTTTGTTAACGAGTGCAAAAATTGTGTAATTTTTTGTCGCTGTAAATTCAAATTATAAGTTTTAGAGTTTTTGTGATGCAGTGAAAAGATTTGTATGCTTTGTCTGCTCCGGATTGTTCGCTTTGTGCTAGTGGTTTAGAATGGAGACATCAATCTGTTTTGGTGAAATTTCAATAAACTAAACTTACTCTTAGAAAATTCTGGTTAATTTCTACTAAGAAAATAAATGTTTCTGTTTAAAATGACAAGCAGCAGAAATTACATACTAAAAATTGACAAGTTACTGTATATTTATTATCTTAACAAAGAAAAAAATATATGAACTCTTGAAAAGTTTAGACGGAGAAATTGATACTAATTTTCGTATAGCGTAATTCTTTTTTAATAATGTTCAACTTCTTATTTTGTATGTAACCACCAAAAAAATAGTTGTCAGTCAGTAAGGCTATTTATGAATGTTTTTTTTGCATAATATCAAAAATGAGATGTTCGTTTTTTTTGTAGATTTGATTTTAAAAAGCAAATTAATTGTCCTTGTTTTGGCCAGAAACGAAATAGCAAAACACTACTCCGTTGATTTGGAGTTTATTTATCAATCTCAAAACCTGAAATAGTATTTTGTGTTGTTTTGATCCTACAAGAGAACGTTCAGTCAGGGAATTTTTTTTTGTTTTAAAACTTTTAGTTGTTTTCCTTCCAATTTTACTAGTACTCAGAATAGTTTGGAATACAAAGTTACTTTTCCGTTTTTCTGGCAATGTTGCTTATCAAAGGAAAGTAAAATAAAGGACGTTTTCAACTCATTGACGGTAG